>NW_010973034.1:4507542-4638693 GCF_000737465.1 Haliaeetus leucocephalus
CCCCTGCCCAGCTGAGGAGGTGGAGTGATAGAGCGGCTTTGGTGGGCACCTGGCGCCCAGCCAGGGTCAACCCACCACATTTATCAAATGTCAAATACCAATACCAAGGACTGAAAAAAAACACCTTGGGGCACTGATAGACTATGAAGCTGAACCTTGTAACTGATCTACTGATGTTCTTCACTGTCCTCTGGGTTGGTTTTGGGTTTGGTTTTGTTTTGTTTTCTGCTCAGAATCCTTCTATCTGTGAAGATATCTGTCTCTGTATGTAATTTAGTCATATGTATGCCAGGCAGGACCAATATATGCTCCTTAGGGGACCTATTTGTTTTTTATTTTATATTTGTTTCTGTATGTACATTACTTTACAGGCCCATAACTTTGAGATTTTGGATCAAGAAATAACATTTGAATTACTGATGAGTTAGCACGCTCTACTATGAATAATTTAATTCATACTATGTTTGATTCCTTAAATCTAACTATATAAGGATATATAAAAGCCTTCCTTCCCAGATGACAAATTGTCATCTCAGTATAAAAAAATATGATGCCTGAAATTCAAAGAAGCATCCAAGATTGTACTTTAATTGTACGGGCACCATGACTTGTCTGGAATGAAGAGCAGAGTTGACTACACTCCAAGTTACAATTTCCTGTCAGTCCATCTGCTGGGATTAGTCAGCTCACAGCAGTGTAAAGATTGTCTACTAGGAAACATGTTTTAGAAAGATGAGATCCTCTAAGAATGCAGTGGCTGTCAGAAAAAAATCTAATACATTATGACAGCTTTTTCTGGAACAGGTAACCTTCAATCCATCAGAGATATTCACCCAAAATACATTTTCTTATTAGCAACCCTGTCCTAACTGTGGTGACTTTTTTTTTTTTTTTTTTTGGTAGCTAAATTATTTATTACTATTTTTCTAGGATCAATATTGTCAAGATGAAGAACATGAAATCTAAGCAGTCTCCCCATCATAATCATAGCTGTTAGTCCAGTTTTGATTGTAGATTCTTTCTGTTATTAGGCATGAGTAGTTTCAGAAATGACACAGTGTGATCAACTGAGCTCAAGAATGGGAGGTTAACCTTGTACTAGATTTCTTCAGGATCACAGAAATATTGCACCAATTCTTGAAATTCTCAGGAAACTAAGTTTTTGATACTCTTATGCTTCTCACATTCTGTAGCTGTCCATCTGTACAACAATTGCTATGCCTTCTGCCAAATTTTATACTGTTCCATCATCTGTCCAGCTGGTATTATAATCTATTGAGTGTTTAAAAAAAGAAAAAAGTGAAGAATGACATATCTTTGGGCAATTCCAATGTGCCTCTGTCTACTTAGAGCCACAGAAGTAGTATATGATAGCAGAGAATTCCCAGAGCACAGCACCTTTACAAGCCATAACTCCAACTATTCCCTAAACCAAGCACTTTAAAAGCCTTCTAAACTGAGGATAGCTGTGAAATTTCACTGAATTCAGTGGGTGAAGGACCAAGCCATTAAAGTGCATTTCACAGAGAGGTTTGCCACTTTACAAAATGTATGGGTTTTCTGTCTTCTTTCATTACACGTACTTGTAGTCTCTCTTTTCCCTTCTCAGCATTGTGAATGTTTTTTCCCCCAAAATAAATGTCTTTTATGTTCAATTTAAAAATTAAAGCAACCCCCAAGGGGGTGGAAAAATACTTGTACTTATTTGCCATTCTTGCTTCAATACTCCAGTAAAAAACAAACAAACAAACAAAAAAACAACAAAACAAACCAAAAACCCAAAACCCCAACAACGTGAAAACATCCCTCTAAAATATCAGTTTGACCCAGATAATCATTATTTGCTGTCCCACTGTCTTACTCTTGAGCCCAAGGTGTTATTGCAGATGTGAGACTGCATTGAATTAGAAAAGAAATTATTCCATTGTTTTCACTGTATAATGAGCAACACTTATGCAAGTGCAGGTTGGATTCTGATTTGACTTATTCCAGCCTAGACGCACTGAAATTTTCTGTTATGTTGTAACTATGCAGATTTTGAAATATCTGATCTGGTTTCATCTGATCTAAAAAACAGCTCAACATTTTTCATTACTGAGAAGCATCTAAAATTAACTATAAATCTAAGCAGAAAAGGTCATTCTTAATATGTTTCTGATTTAAGCATCCAGTGGATTAAAGAAGCAGCTGGGCAGACTGAAAATGTTTGTTGAATTGCCAGAATAAAATGGATGCCACCTGAGCTCTAAAATAAATCTACCTCTATTCCCAAGATCACTTCCCTCTGGCCTCAAAAATGTAAAAGCTAAAAAGATCAATATCAAATTTTCAGTTATGTATTTTTTCATATTGAAGAGTACACTCAATCTGTTAGAATCTGATTTTCAAGAGACTGTGAAGACTGGCAGAAGTTCAGCTTCCTTTAAAGAGCCCTATGTCAGTACATTAAGAATAGGTAAATCAGGTACAAAGTTCTTTTAAATATATGAAATTACTGATCTGATGCATTGCATCTTCCCTTTATAGCTAGATATTCTCTCTGGAGATGTTCATATGTCCCAAGAACATACATTCACCACAGTGATGTCTTTTAAAATTTATATCCATCACCTTATAATTAAAATGAAAAATAAGCGTATTTTAGTTGCTGCCTTACAATTTTAAATTGCTTTAGCAAATTAGCAATGGAAACAGAAAGACTGCTTTTTACAGAGATTTATCTGACACATTTTGAGAGAAGGCCATTTCTCCCACTCACACAGACAAAACACTCAAAGATGAAATCATTACATTACTTTTAACATGCAGTCCAAAGTTTTAATTTCATTTACATCATTACCTTGGAGCAGACAAGAGAAAGGAAAGCAAATAGGCTCCAAATTACCAATATCTCCTAGTCAATCTTCCTGCCACAGATGTGATAGACAGATGCCTGACCAGGGCTGAAAGCAGACTCATAAGAAGTTCCTGTTTATGCTGAGGACTTGTATGGGGACATGAAAAATAAAAAAAAGGAAAGGGAAAAAAGAAGTAGAACCTCAATGAGATGCTGCCCACTTGGTGGGTAGGCAAGGTTGTCTGACCCAAGCAACTGTGTTGGTGCATCTGGGTGAAAAAGGAACCACATTTAACACCACATGTGAAAAGACTCCTTCTGTAGGCTGAGACACTAGCTCTTCATATGTGTCCTTTGTTTTGGTGGAGGGAGCATCAGGCCTTTCTTGTGGAGAAAGGTCCATCCATTACATGTTGATTTTAGTAACAAAGGTGTAAGAGGTGACAGCAATCTAGTGCTACTAGTAGGGTGATCTTGTGCAGCAATGTCTGAGACAACAGCAGCAGGAATGATGGCAGAAGTCTGGCAGCAGGGAGTGAAGGTGAGCATAGTGAATGTGATGTCTCCAGCCAGCACACACAGGGGAACCCAGATGTGGGCAACTTCATGTCTTCTGCCCCTTCTGACCACCTATGGAGGCAGGATAGTAAGGAAATGGACCTTTGATCTGACCAGAATGATTACTTTTATCTTTATGGAAGCTAGTTAAGATTAATCTAATAAAGATAGTAGTACGTTAAAATACAGATAAAAGATCAGATATTGTGTTAGCGTCAAGGATACAAGTGCTTGGAATAAGATTATGATCAGGCACTTTCCTTGTATTATGTCTTGAATCACTGATTTTTATTTCAACTGATATCTCTGTATTTTTCCCAGTCTTTTCCTACCATAGTGCAAGTATTAAAAATTCACTGTGAATGAGTGCAGAGAAATTTGATCTTCAAGTGCTGTTTTTATGCAGTGGTAGCCAACAGCTATGACAGAAAATGCAAAGGCGTCACAGGATGAATTTTCTGAAGAACAGAGAGAACATCAGGATCTGGTATATTTTCTATAATTTGACAACTCTGTCATAAGTATCCTGATGTGTAAAACAACCTATTTTAGTCACATTTTCTGAAAACCACGGTTGGGATGTAACCTATATCAGTTTGGGCATAAGTATCTGAAAACCGCTTAAGTCTGAAAAAATAATTTAGTCTGCCTAAACTTTTTAAAGGAGCGTCATATATGAAGTGAGGGAGACAGTCTTACCTATTTCTGAGGGAATGATATAGGTAACAGTGACCATAAATCAGAAGTCTCAATCCTGGGAGGGGAGGGGGGGAGAGGTGCATTTTAATACAATGTTGTAACCTTTTATTTGATTAATAATTTTGATTTAAATAATGAATCAACTATTCAACAGAGAGAAACATAAAACCAATTAAGTCACATCAAAGTCTTTGTACTTTTAAGTCCATTTTAGCTTTCACAGAGTTCTGATTCTGGCCAATTGTTCAAAATATTGGCTTTCAAAGCAAAACCACTATTGGCTACCATTTACATTAGATAAAAGACTTTCTGCAGTGTTTCAAGTCTTTCGTTCTTTTAAGTATTGTGAAAGCTATGAAAAGGTAGTTTATTTTCTACGTTCTCACAATTCCAATCTATTTTAAAATTCATAGAACTGCAAACTCAGATAATTACAGTTGTATGAAGATGAAGTACAGGTCTTACAGTCCTTGGAAAACAAAACTGCCTTTTTTTCACAATGTCATCTTTGGAGCTTCCTTACAAATTCTGTGAAAAACAGAAAGTTTTCTCAATTTTCTTGGAAGTTGTGAACAAGTGTTGCAAAGCCAGCCTGAAAACAGTATTGCAGGTAGCACTATAAGTCAATGCAAGTTGCTGGGTTTGGTTTATGTGGTGGGGTTTTGGTAGCGGGGGCAGGGGGGTTGCTGCAGGGGTGGCTTCTGTGAGAAGCTGCTAGAAGCTTACCTGGCTCCAAGGAGGATCCACTGCTGGCAAAAACTGAGCCCATCAGTGACAGTGGTCACGCCTCTGGGAGAATGTATTTAAGAAGTGAGCGGGCAGTGAGTAGTGGGACTGGAAAGTGAAAGAAAGCCCTGTGCAGGCAGCAAGGTCAGTGAGGAAGGAGGGGAGGAGGTGGATGCCCCCGCAGCCCGTGGTGAGGCGGCAGGCTGTCCCCCCCCAGCCCACGGAGGGGAGCGGGGCAGCAGATGCCCACCCGCAGCCCGTGGAAGTGGATGCCCCCGAAGACAGCCGTGACTCCCGTGCTGGAACAGTCTGTGACTGAAGGACTGCAGCCCGCAGAAAGGACCCACGCTGGAGCAGTTCGTGGAGGACTGTCTCCCGTGGGAGGGACCCCACGGTGGAGCAGGGGACAAGTGAAGAGTCCTCCCCCTGAGGAGGAAGGAGCAGCAGAGACAACGTGTGATGAACGGACCCCAACCCCCATTCCCTGTCCCCCTGCGCTGCTGGCTGGGAGGAGGTGGAGAGAACCGGGACTAAAGTTAAGCCTGGGAAGGAGGGAAGGGTGGGGGGAAGGTGTTCTAAGATTTGGCTTTACTTCTCATTATCCTTGTTTTGATTTGATTGGTGGTAAAATTTTGTTTCTTCCCCAAGTTGAGTCTGTCTTTTGTCCATGACTGTAATTGGTGAGTGATCCCTCCCTGTCCTTGTCTTGAACCATGAGCATTTCTTTATATTTTCTCCTCCCCATTCCACCAGGGGGGGAGGAGTGAGTGAACAACCTAGTGGTGTTTTTTTGCTGGCTGGGCTTAAACAATAGTACTTATTTACTTTATATAGAAGCTTTCTGTAGAAATGGCAATTTCATTATGAGATGATATCAGTGAAAATAGCCCAATTCTATTAAATTAATTATTAGGCTGTGAGGTAATAACAAAGGAAAGAAGAAAAAAAAAAAAAAAAAAAGAAAACCCTCAAAAAGACCATGAACAAAACAAAAGAAATAAAAAAAGAGTAACTGAAAGTGGATTAATATTTTAGAGATGGTTACACTACGTTCATAATTCATTATGATAATGATCTCAGCTTGACAAAAACACGTTTCCATTGATAGTGTAAGTGAGTGAGCTCCCTTGGGATGGGAGACAGAGAAACAGATCAGTTGAGTGGGAGGAATAAGAATCAATAAAAAATAATGGAGTTCTGGTGAGAGAAGGGGAGAAAGGAAAGTAGGATTCTCTGGGCAACAGACCTTGGATAAGGACAATGGTGGACATAAATTTATGAGAATAGTTTTGAGGCAAGATGCAACAAAAGGAAAGAGGGAAGATTGAACTGGTAACAGCATAGATGATGAGTTTGACAGAAGTGAACATGAGACGTTTTGAGACGTGGTTTTGAGTCTCATCTTCTTTCTTTCTATCAGGAAACATCTGTGAAATCTACTTTTATATCCTCCAATCACCTGTCTCCTAGTGCTGGGCCATTAAAAGAAGATAAGTTACATGGCAGAGGTTTATGCAATGAGTTAAAAGCCCTCAGTATTATTGGTGGATAATTCAAGTGGATACACTTTTGCTGAAATTGCTATAGATCCAATTCATTGGTTTTACAATACCTAGAAACTAAATGCCAAAAACCCACACAAAATTGTTATTCCATACTCTGAAAAGTTACATGGTTGGGGGAAACCTTAACTTTGTCCTTTTGTTGATATGCTTATTGTTGATATGCTCCCATGAGATAATAGATAACCTGTGTAGATCAATTGTGTTTTCTGATGATCACCAACTGGAAATTCCTTTTTTTTCTGGTGTTAATATTTTCTGGATGCAGAACAGATGTGTATGAACAGAAGAATCCTACATACTTTGTGTGACCATGAGTTCCAAAAAATCTTTTAGTACCTCAGGAAAAAAAAAAAGGGGGGGGGGAATAAAAGTACAAAAGCAACCCAAAACCACACACCAGAAAAAAGTAGGACAAAAGGGAAAAACTATTACTTTTTTGTGGTGTGTCTGTGAATATGCATCTGAATTCTACACCAAATTGCTGTCTCTATACAAACAAGCTCCACATGTGTTTGACAAAAGGAATGGATATTTTGCAGGGGCAGTAGCTAATTCATAGTGACATGTTGAGGTACACAGTCCCAGACTGCTTCTTATGAAATTAGTTATATTGGAAATCAAAATCAAACTAAATGAGACATGGAAGGTGAAGAAAACCCAGGGGACTGTAGAGATGCTGTTGCTAGCATAGCTAGCTTCTTCCATCTACTTTCTAGTGCTTTTTTCCTTTCTTCTCTCCTAGAGAAAATCATATATGAACTGATGACCCACATGTTCAAAAGGGATGTCCAAAAAAGACTGTAATAATCAGATGTACACTTCTGTGTCTGTTTGTGCGTACAAATTCACACACTCTTCTGCATTTGTGTAGGCAGCAACCACTTCATTATGCATATCTTTGGTATGATTCATTACAAAGTAGTGTTACAAATGATATTTTAGTTGCTAGCTAATTTTGCCCTGCCATCTCACTATAAAATTTTAGGAATCATGTAAGCTAATAGTATATCCCCCTGACTCTGAGTCTTTCTCACCTTTGCTAAGATGCTTAGGGGTGTACACTGTGGGTAATCATAAAGAAAGCAGTAGCATTATTCATCACAAACAGTTAAACCTAAGATCAACTCTCCATAAGACTGTAAGTCTCTTCTTCACTAGTATTAATTTATATAGAGAGGAATATGAAGCAATATTTTACTAATAAATAGTTTCTGCTATTAATGCAATGTAAAAAAGTGCTTGTATTAGAAGTTGACCATCATTTATTTCTGAAATATAAAAATAAGGTGTATTCCAGTTTCTAATCAATATTAATTTGGAATATAATCGTGCAAGAAAAAACCACAAGCCCTTCTGCACCAGCATTCACTGTAAAGAAATAAATATAAAGTCCAAATTCAGAAAAAAATATATTTACTTACAAATATTGGAGCTGACTACATATTTTCCATCCAAAAAGATAATCTCTGTAAATAATCATAAGCATTGGTTTTTAACTGGTTCTGAATACTTTGAAACAATTTATATAGGGTGAGGAAGGTTATGAAAGTTTTATGGGTGTGTCTTGAATGGGACCCTGCCCCATATCTGCTTTCTGAAACAAGGAATATCTAGCTTCACTCTCATTGCTAAAGTTAGCTGAAGTATGGGGAATATCAGAAACTTAATTTCTTGTTTAAACTTCTAAAGTTGTTGATTTTTAATCCATCTAGCAAAATCTAAAATAAAGTATCATCTGAAAATCTATAAGCAACCCAGAAAGCATATAATCTGGTTAACAAAAACTGTGCATATTCTGACCAAGGGGAAGTAAGTAGGCTTCTGCGTTTTATGCAATTTCAGTTTCTGTGTTTGTTTATTCTGTAGCAGGAGGTAAATTACAAGGCTATATATGCAATTGTCCTGGTTTCAGCTGGGATAGTCTTAATTTTCTTTCGAGTAGCTGGTATAGTGCTATGTTTTGGGTTCCGTATGAGAAGAATGTTGATAACACACTGGTGTTTTCAGTTGTTGCCAAGTAGTGTTTAGACTCAGTCAAGGGTTTTTCAGCTTCTGATGCCCAGCCAGCGAGAAGGCTGGAGGGGCACAAGAAGCTGGGAGGGGACACAGCCAGGACACCTGACCCCAGCTGGCCAACAGGTTATTCCAGACCATGTGACGTCATGTCCAGTATATAAACTGGGGGAAGTGGGTCTGGGGGGGTAGCAGATCACTGCTCGGGAACTAACTGGGCATCGGTCAGCGAGTGGTGAGCAATCAAATTGTGCATCACTTGTTTTGTATATTCCAATCCTATTATTATTATTATTATTGTCATATTATTATTACAATCATTATCATTATTATCATTATTAGTTTCTTCCATTCTGTTCTATTAAACTGTTCTTATCTCAACCCACGAGTCTTACTTTTTTTTTTTCCTGATTCTCTCCTCCATCACACTGGGTTGGGGGGGAGTGAGTGAGCGGCTGCGTGGTGCTTAGCTGCTGGCTGGGGTTAAACCATGACAGCTTTCTCACATTCCCCCACCAGCAAGTAGGCTGGGGGTGCACAAGAAATTCGGAGGGGACACAGCTGGAACAGCTGATCCCAACTGATCAAAGGGATATCCCATACCATATGATGTCGTGCTTAGCGACAAAAGCTGGAAGGAAGAAGGATGAAAGGGAAGACACTCAGAGTGATGTGGTGTGTCTACCCAAGCAAGGGTTATGCATGATGGAGCCCTGCTTTCCTGGAGATGGCTAAGCACCTGCCTGCCCATGGGAAGTAGTGAATGAATTCTTTATTTTTTTTGCTTGTGTGCACAGCTTTTCCTTTTTCTACTAAACTGTTTTTATCTCAACTTATGAGATTTTGCATATTTACCCTTCCAATTCTCTCCCCTATCCCACCGGGGGGGGAGGGAGTGAGTGCCTGTGTTGTGCTTAGCTACGTACCAGGGTTAAACTATGAAAATGCAAAAGTGGCGTAAGTGTTTATTGTGCCTTGTAATGATTTTTGAATAAATTCTTATCATAAATTACTTCTACATACCTGGAGGTTATCAGCGTTGAGTAAAAATTATGACAAACAACAGATTTTAAATATGCTCTCTGAAAAGTAATTTACAAAAAAATAGAAGAGCAAGAATGATTTAAAATGTTGTTATCTATATTCAAGAAGTAAAATTGCTAGCTCTGAGAAGAAACTTTTCTTCATGGACCTGGGAAAGGAATTTCATACAATGTGGTCACAAAATAATCTGTAATCATAAGATCAGCAGTTCCTGAAAGACAAAAATTAAAGTTTTTTTAGTGTTTAGAATATTATACTTGAAGGAAATATAAATTACTGTCATGCCTTCATGAGTATTGATTTGTAGTCCACTAATGCACAAAGCAGAATGGAGGATCTTCAAGCAGCAATAAAATCTAAAAAGCTTTACAACTTAAGGTGCAAAGTCATTAAATAATTCAAAGGGTAATACAGATCATTTATTGTTATACATACCTGTGCAACTATGATACCATCTTAATTTAGTTTAATTCAGTGTCCTGAAGCATGAAGACATTATCATTGCATAGCTTACCTGAGATTCAACAGTTTGCTATAAACATTTCTAAATATTCTCAGCCAGTGTATTGCCATACATGTGAATATACTAGCTAAGAATCTGGTCCATATTTGTCCTTTGCCTTTCTGGGAATATTACTGTAATTCTGTGTCAGTCCCAGGGCGGATATGGGTATTCAAGCATGTTCAAAGTGTGTGGGGTTTTTCTTATTTATTACATTTACAGGACTGCATGTATTCCTTTGGCTTGTTTTTCTCTTTCTTGTATAAAAATATATGTGTGTGTAAACACTAGGAGAAAGGCATGTTTAAAAGGATTATTCTTTCAGAAGTACTTCAAATATATACAAAAAATAGGGAAGTGTCTAGGATTTTTTTATTCTTCTTTATTCTCTGCAGCATAGCTTACAGATTGAGAACATTTTTTATTTCCTTAATGGACTTTGGATTACAGATTCAGAGAGCAATGACACAGCACAAAATTTATTGAATATTCAGTATTTTTGCTGGATTTTTGTTATTGAAAACAACCTTTGAGTTTCCCAGATGGCTGTATCACATCTGAACTAATTAAGTCTGATATTGTATTTTACATAGAAGACCATAAATTCATCAGATATCTCATTCTGCAGAGGGCTAAGTGAAACAGTGTGGAACACCTTTACCACAAAACATTCTATTGCAATATTCAGTATATGAAGAAAGGCAACAATTCCTTAATTCAAGCTCTTATCTGGTCTTCTGCTCTATGAGGGGACCGTGTCTACTTCAAGGTAATAGACAATTATAGAATATGTTAAAAAAGCAGATAACACTTCATAGCCCTATGCCACAAAACATATCTGATAATTCATGTTGTGATCTTAGCTTATTTAGTTTTTCTTCCTATTTCTCACTACTATATTTTAAGGATCAGCATACAAGACGCAAAAATGCAGTAGGTCCTTGCCCTCAGGCAGAAAGCATCTGGAAGGCAGAGTTTGAGATAGAGAAGGTTCTCATTTGAAGCTCATAGAACAGAGCTATTTTTAGAAAAATCTTATCCACCTTCAGTTGTCTATACACTAAATAATACCTTTAAACACTAACATTGCACAGTCTGTTTCTTGCATTAAGTACTGTTCATACTGTCTTTTTATGTCCTCTAAAATGTCTCAAAATATTCTGTCTTTAATGATTATTTTTTTCCATTTATTCTTCCTCTTGGCATTAATGAGTCACTAGATACAGATTTCTCTTGTGGTTTTTTGGGTTTTTTTCCTCTCTTTTTATATCAGTATTTACAGTGCCGTAACTGAACTGAATTAAAAAAATATGTTGAATACACATACAAATCTCTAATGACAGTCTCACGGTAATGCAAAACAGTTTTGGTCTAGCAAAGACATGATTATTCTGCAGTAACATTGAACAAGCTTTTTTCCTACTATGTAGAACTGTTTTTATGCCATGTATGTATAAAAGCATCATTACATTCCTCTCAAACTGAAATACTAGAGGCTGAATATTTCTCTATGTTCCAGGCTGAAGCAGCTAAAAAAATACTTCCACTAAAGCTGCTCTTGTACTTCCATAACATTCCTGGATCATTTCATGTATTAGGAAAGATGTATAGAGCTTTAAAGAGTTTCAGCTAAATGAAACGACTACAGTGTAAAACATGGAAATCCATACTTTTCCCCCAAGTTTCATTGAAAGAGCTTGAGCCATGTAGAAGTGGTGACTGAATGAGGACCATGGTAGTTTAAATCATTCCATTAGGCATGGGAAATACTGTAACTTGAATGATAAAGATTAAATTGAAAGAAAATAAGCACACACCATTGAGACAGAGCTATGGAAACGACTGAATTTTCAGCTTAATTCCGAAGCAAAAAGAATGTACTTTAGACCTGTCCAATTATAAGTTTTAGTTTTCTCAAACAAATTGAAATACTGAAATAAAACATCCTCACAAATATTTTGTTTTAAAAAAACAGTTTACAATTAGTTTAAATATTAATAAATCTTCCTAGAAATGAGAAAAAATATTAAGTTGGCTTTTCTCAATTTTAGAAAGGATTTTTTTGTTGTCCCATATAATTTCATATTTTCATTATACATTATGAATAAGTGTCTTTTATCTGAAATTATTTTTTATTAGTAGTTGTACTGAAGAGAAGTCAAAAGTGTAGGCAAAAAAAAAAGAAAAGATATGCTACAATAGGCATTTAGAGGTTTGGAGCATATTAAAGGATGACAATATCAGATCTACAGTTCTTTCTCTTGGCAGAGACAGGTAAAGATTATACAGATATTTCTGCCCACAGTTGTGTGGAGTACAGCATAGTAATTAGCTGACTATGTGCTTAACCTTTTTTCTTCTAAAATAAGTGTTCCCTTAAGCTAGACAGATAGCAGAAACTTCTATAGAAAATTCCTTTTCCTTTTCAATATGCTCCTTTCTATGGTAAACCAACATATGCTGTTTTCCAAAATGGTCCCCTACCTGTTGGCTTCTAGGCATATTTCAAGTTCCAGTGAAAGTGTTAATGAGGATAGCATTGGTAGAAATAGTCTGTCTTCACAAATTGTAACTTTGAATTGAATGAATTACAAAATATATTTTTTTTAATACTTTGTGAGATTTCAACCTCAGTTGGTTGGAAGAAAAAATAGATAATTGTAATAATCATCATCATCATCATCATCATCATCATCATCATCATCATCAAGAAAAAAACCCAACAACCCTTAACTAACTAAATACATGGCATTTGGACTAGTAAAAGTGATAGCAATTTATTACGGGTTAGTCTGGTATTATTTATTTCCACCTGAAATGGAATAGACATAGAATTCCTGATGATCAGCAGGATTAGAATAGTTAATAGGTAGACAGAACTACATATAAAAGTTGAAAAATATGGGCACTGATTTTCATTGTTCAAGGTAATATTAGGTATTAGGTTTTGTGCTAAAAAGGAATAATCCTGACTGAAAAGATAGTATGGGAGTAAAACTTACAAAAATGCTGCTACTTCTCATTTGTTTCAATGAAAACCAGAATTGACATCCATAACTAAAGTTAGCTATTATTGCAAAAGGAATTTCAGGAGTTACTGTATGTTACAGCTAAAGTAAACGTCATTTAAAACTGTACTGCAAATCTGTGATATCATGAATGTAATGTTATACCAAATAATTTGGTTTAGAGTTTATTCCCAATTGAAAGAGAGAATTAGAGCTATAAATCTTCTATAACAAAGCTGAAGCATTAAGGACTTTTAGTTTTAAAAGAGAACAAAATTAATAGAGATATCTTTCATGTTCGAAACACAAAACCAAAATAAATTCTAAAGACAAAAGACCAACACTGGTGAAAACCAGATCCTTGCAATTTTTGTCTGAATTTTATATCATGTTGGTAATATTTTCAATACCCCAGAATATGCACTGCATAATTCACATTTCCAAAAAGATTGATGCAGCAAATTTTCAGTTTATTAATTTCAGGGAGAGATGAATTCTCTTTAAAAGTGTTTCGCACATAAATATTATAAATAAAGTGGATTGCCTTTGATTTTTAATGGGTTGGAAAGAAAGAATTTCTTTTTAGAGGTTTTTGTAGTATTTTGTTTCTTCCTTAATTTTAAGCATTGTATTGGTAGAAGTTTTAATTTCATAAAATTTTTTTGGTTTTTATGGCAGAATTTTCACTGACTTTAAGGTGCTTAAGTTTCCATGGTTTTCTGTGGGTGCTAGAAATGTGGTTTATTTTTTTTCTTTTAGTGGGAAAGTTATTTCAAATTGTACATATTTATTCATACTTGTATTTACAGATGCTATCCCATAAGGCAGGTGAAGGCAACAAACCAACCTTACATTAGCTGACTTAGTAAAGACAATTAAAAAACTGAGGAAAATTCTTTACTAAGAATATTACTCATGTTTTTTATTACATACCCCTTGTCATACACTTCTCAATTATTACCTTGTTCAGCAGTCATTTCAATGCAATGCTACAAATTCTGCCTTATTTATTTTCCAGCCAGATAGACACATGCACATATTAAGGAACCATACCCTTACGCTGATTACGGTTATAAAACTATTAACCTCCCCTCTTTTATGTTGTGTTTGTTCAGTGAGATTACTGGTTGATAAATGTCATGATGTCAGCTTCAGTTTCTGAATATTAAGGCCTTATAATTTAGTTTTAATTGGTGCTCTTAAAAAATTCACAGCACAAAAAAAATCCCTTAGAATGATGTCGTGTGTAAATATAATGATGTTAATGAATTTGGTTTAGTATGAAGTCTGCATATCTCTATCACCTTTTCCTTTTCAAGAGTACGTAGTGAATTATGATCACCATATTAATGATGCCTAACTCTAATATTGAATCTTATTGGATCCACTTTGTTGTTCTCATACACTGTGCGGTAGAATTCTAGGAAAAAGTACTTAATCACATAGTATATTAAAAAAAAAAAGTTATTTAAGGAAGTGAAAACTGGTAAAAAGGATTAATTAGTGTCACTCTTTTTAAGTTTGTGAAGACTTTAAAATTAAATCTTTCTTTCAGTGAGAACTGTCAGTGAAATAGTAAACCTGGCAGGTTTTTGTTACTTCAGCTTTTGTTTGGAAGGTTGATCTCAGGCCCTGTGGACACAGTTTTCACCTCCAGTTTAATTCTAGTTGTCCACAACATCCTGTCTGGGATTAAAGTGGATTCCGACAAAAACTTACAGAAATTCTTTTTATTATTATACCTTGTAAAATATTGAGATGGGGAATAGTTGACTGACAATATTCCTTTGGAGAGGAAGGCTACTGGCTTTTTTTTTTTTTTTTTTAATTGGACTTTCTTTTCTTGTTTGTTTTAGTTCCATGATACAGATTGATACCCACTGAGACATATAGACCAAAAAAGAAAAGAATGGAGGTATCAAAACCAAAATAAACAAGAAATCCTTAAAACTTCACTTCTCTCCCTCTTTCTTTTAGCAAGGTTTTTGGATACTTATTAGGATAAAAATGTAGATTTAGAATCTGTTTCCATTTTCATTCTGCTATTCCTCTGCTTACAGACAGTCAAAACATTGAAAAATGGTATATAGTATATTGAAAGGTTATATATTGATTTCTAGATCAGAGGTACATTTTTGAGAGCAAAAAAGAGATAGAACCTGATCTTTCCTGAAGTTAACTTTAAGCAGGAAAATTCTCATTGACTCAGTAGAGATAGAATTACATCTATAGGAACAAGAAAACACAGGACAGAAATATTCTATTTACATTAGTTTATTCTTCAAATTACTTTTCCAGCAACATTTTGTTAAAACACAGTTTTCCTCAGAGAACAGATGTTTTACATCACAGGGGTGAGAGGACTGATGACAAAGAACATCAATGTTCTCAGCACTGGCACAGCTTGCCCAGAGAGGTTGTGGAGCTGCCATCCTTGGAGTTATTAAAAAACTGCTGGGACGTGGTCCTGGGCAGGACCTGGCCTGCTCCAGGTCACCCTGCTTGAGCAGGGTAGTTGGATGAAATGACCTCCAGAGAGCCCTTCAATTCTCAACTGTTCTGTGATTGTGTGATTTTGAGTATATTATAGGCTAAAATGTAATGGTTCTGCAGTTCAGAGTGTTTTGGTTTTATGGCTCTTAGTTATTACAACTCCTTTCCCATGGTAATTCACCTAGGTGTGATTCATTTAGTTAAATCAATTCGTTTTCAAAATCTGAACTGTTAATTCAGTTTATTTTCAAAGTACTTTCAGTCTTAATGTCATCACAAACTCTCAATACTAATAAAATGTGATTGATGAAGTCATACACATGCTGTTGTTTTGCAGTATGATCATAATACATTTATCATACAATTATGATCAGAACACAGTATTACTGTCAATGACACAGTTCCAGGACTACAACACAAAATATTTTATCAAAAAGTGCCTCAGAAACACTTTCTGTGAGAAAGTCTCCACAGCACAAACTTCAGTGTTGCAGACTGAAGCACTATCTTCAGATAACAAGGTAGACTAGAGACTGCTGCCCCAGTTTTGCACAGTCACATGGGCCTCTTAGGTAGTTATACACCTCCCCAGCCAAAACACTCACTGTCAGGTTAAAATCTGACTGCCTTAAAGGTGATCAGATTCCAATTCTTTCAAGTCTACCTCTCAGTTTCTGCAATGTATGAAGGAAAAATAGTATTTAATAGAGTGGCTTTGCACCTCAGTAGAGGATAATGTGAGGATAAACTATTCCCATAATAGATGCTACTTTTGAATCTGTTGTAGTGATATACAGACCATATGTTGACCAATACATTGACTATTCATATCTTCTTTTTTTTTTCCCCCCCACCATGAAGACCATGACATACTAGAAGCATGTAGTCCCTTTCCCAAAGTAGAAGCAAAAGCTGACATCAGAACTACAGATTAAATCTGCCCTGTGACTGAAAAACACTCAATGACATTGCCTATATTCCAAGTTCATATGAGGTATACTTCTTTAAATATACTTCGGAATGTTAATAACTAAAGAAACACACTTAACTACTTTTGTAAATTTGGATATTAAATTATATTAAAAAAAATGTTCTCTTTCTTCATGTATTTTAAGCTGATCTCTAAATTATTTAAATTGGAATTAAAAAGTTAAAAGGTAGTATTTAAGGAGTAACCATTTTTAAAGGAATTTAACACAAAAAATAGCACCTTCTAAAAATATTTTTAAAATCTGGTTGCTAAGAGGTTGACCTTTTATTTTGCATGGGATTTTCTTTCAAGTTAATTAGTAATAATGACCACCTGTATTTAAAGTAAGAAACATGACATTTTGTTTGAACCTGAGTTTTTAAAGAATTTTCTTTATTCTCTGGCAATGTTAATAATTACAGAGAATGAAACCCTTTAGAAATTATTATTTTAGCATAATAATAAAAATACTTAATTACACCATCACAAAAGTGGCTATGTGCAGGTGTACTAGCAGACAATTATGTCTCTTATGTCAAAGAAAACAAGACCTCTGTAGACAGCTAGAGACAAAAAAATGTGAGGACGAGTCATTCTATATTTTATAAATAAAATAGTTCTATAATACCAAGAAAATATGGAACTGTTAATACTCCATTGCTTTGATTCTCTAGAATTTCATTTCTTTATTTTACAAAATATGAAATATTTCATAAATCTGAGTTCGGTATCATGAACCCCAAATTATGACGTGAATATTTTTGATCTACTGATTTATGCTTCTTTCAGTCAAGCCTCCTAGTTACCCAGGAGAGTACAAGAGAATTTGAAGTACCATTTATACCACTGCAGAACTGTTTTTATTGCGTTGTTCTCAACTCTAGAGATATATTGCTATAGTGCAGACACACAAGCACTTTCCCTAAGTCTCTTATCTAAACTATTTCAGAGCTACCGTCTCACTGAATTCAAGGGTGTTAGATACCCCTTCTAAAATATATAATTTCTTCACCCATACTTTTTCAGTTACTGCTAACAGAAGAGGAACTTCTAAATGCATTCAGCCAAATAATGTGCCATTTGGAAAGCAAATATTTGCTTTTAATTTGTCAGCACATGCTGATGTAAAAAAGAGATGAAAAAAGTCAATTATAGGCCCTCTGAGCACAACAATTGAGAAATATTTGCACACTTTTCCCAAATATGTAGTTAGGTATTCAGGTACAGTCAGCGTGAAGACTGCTCTGAATTGCTGTCACTGTGTTGAGTATTAGCTAGCACCTTATACACAAAATCTTAAACATCTCTATAGTCATTGAACCAGTGTTCTCAGATAGCATCATTTGGTAGCATAGTTTATAGTCTTATTTACTGATTTATCACTGAGGAATATGACCATGCTCCACTAAAAGAAAGTTTGTTTGCAAAATAAACAAAATTCTTTTTTTTTTCATTGTATTTTTTAAAATTAAATTAATCTGCAATCACTGTGAAAAAACTGACTGTGACAAAGATATTTCTAATTTGAGTCACTGCATTGTGCCCATGTGGTAGGAACTTGTCCATGTGTCAGTGAGCTTTTTGGTGAGAAAGTGCTCCTTAAAAAATGATAAAATAGGGACAAGAAAAAAATCCTGGCTTTTTTCCATGCTCAGAGTCATACTGATGGCAAGATTTGAAGCATGTCATATACCAGCCCATAAGTTAAATTGAAAGGATCTTTGGGAAATTTTTGCCCTTCCCTAGAGCTGGAGCTTGCCTGCTGGAATGATCTTATCAAATTACTTATAATTAGTTCTTTGTCATTGCATGGGACTACTGACTCGACATCAGTTCCTTTAGTTCAGTTTGCTTTCCTCAGTTTAAGGTTGTTCTTCTCCTTATTTGTCCCTCTCTTGCCCCGAAGGCTGCTTCAAAATTCCAGTCATTGGGACGAAAGCAGAACTAACTAAATAAATATTTTATTGACCATTTTAGGTCATTCCTGTGGATCTATGTTTACACAACTATGTCCAGTGCCCAGCTGACATTGGCATATGAATATCTAGAAGAATATACAAGAAACAGAAATGCATGTTTGTGGAGTTATGGTGAATCTCAGGGTTTTCTCATTAAAGAGATTACTTTCTCCAACAACAAAAGAGAAAGAAGAATATCAAGAACAACAGCTGTTCCAGTATGTGAGGGAGTAACCAGGACAGCAGAAAGAAGCTTCAAGTGGCTAAATAATTTCCTTTTTCTCAAGGGAACTAATGACTATGGGGTTTACTATGACTAAACCATAGTAAAACCCATATTGCTTGGATATGCCCCAGAATTAAAGGCCAAGATAAATCCATTTGAACATGCAGTTCAGAGTCTCTTAGCTAAATTGGTATACTTTACATGCTCAGTAATGAACTACTCTTTGGCTCTGCAATATGAAAGAATGTATTAAAATCTGGTTCTTGAGAAATAACTGCAGCAATTTTTACTTTTTTATTCAAACATCTACAACTTCTTTTTGCAAAGAATAGCTAGTATAATGTTTCTGTAGCACTGCTGGTGTATTAGCTCATGCTGATGCAAAACCTAGAGAGATGAAAAGGGTATGGGTTCCAAAACAAAAAACCTTAGTGTGAAGTGCAAAAAATAGAAAAAAATGTAATAAATATGGAAAGTAAATACCTGTCAGTCATGGATAGAAATGTGTAAATAAAATTCAGCATCCATTTCAAGCAACTTCTTTGCTATGCTCATATTCTAATTTGGAAAAAAATTAAGCATTACAAAAAATTTGCTGGAGTTCATATTCTGCATCAGTTAAGTTGTCCACATACTCACAGTGGCTAACCTGAGCTAGTAAATATGTCCCTATATCACACATACTTATGGGTAGCATCATTTTTATTGTCAGTGGGTGCAAGGGGAAGATTCATTCAACCTTTATTTCTTCTGGGTTTTTTTCTCTTTTTGTCACTTTTTCTGTCCATTCATTTTTTTGAAAATATTTCTAGACTTAGTGATGTCACCATTTCTGTCCAAATAGGCCACACATACAATCTTGAGAAGATGACTAAAATATTTGTGCATGTACTCAATACAATATGATCACATATGAGTATAGCATACATCCCATCTTCTTCATGAAGATCCCGTTGAAAAAAGTGCTGAAGCCCAAGTATCCACATTGTCTTCAACAATTAATTTCAATATGATAAACAGACAACTCAACATGTAAAGCTAAGCATACATTAACTTTCTCTGTCAAGGCAGGATCCTAATACAGTGCCCATTTTTGTAGACTACTGTCATGACCCTCCCCTGGCACGTATTAACAGAAGAAGTATGCTTAATCTGCTTTGTATGTTTTGCACTTTAAAATATGTCTGCATTCAGTGCCTATTTTATATTTGAAATAATATTTCACGCATCCATACACATACACACTGTTGTGCATTCATTCACTTGGGATGAATAAAGTATAAATAACTGTCAAAAGAGGAAAAAAAATTTTAAAAGCACACATTAAAAAAAAAAACAAAACAAATTTATGATCACAGATATTTAATCTGTAATAAGAGCACTAGTTAATTCTGTGTGAAAAAACATTGTATCATATTGAAGGTTTATTGTTATAAATGTGTACCAAGACTGAATTTCAAACCATAGTGCTTTAAGTGAAGAATGAGTTAGTCCTATTATAGGATTAAACTAACATTGTCAGCCAAATGAACTGAATTTATATTTACTATTTTTTTATTTTGTTGTCTGCGTATAGCCAGTATAGGAAAATTAAAAGGTTCTCAGCCAAATAATGTTCTCTGTGAAAGAAGTGAAGGAAATGAAATTGTTGTCAGGGTTTGGGTTTTTTTCATAGTTAACCTCTTAGAGAGAACTCACCTAATGAGTTGGAGAGCTTAGTCATGTCTCAGATGCCAAGTTTTAATCAAAGAAGAATCTAACAAAAATATTGTTGGCTAAATGAAGTCTTTGGGTTGTAGGCTGCTTGGTGTTGCTCTTTGCAGTCGGAACTTTGCAAATCTTGCCTCGAGCAGCAGTTTGCAATTCCCATAGAAGGTTTATGAGTGTGCTTAAATGGCAGTCTTTCCAGGAAACAGTATGGGTGAGCATGGGTTTGTGTGTGTAGGGAGGCATTTCAAGAAAAACCTTAGACTTACGAGTAGGGTTTTCGTCATCAAGTTCCATCAGATTTAATATTGTCACTATGTTTATGTTGTTGTCATTGTTTTTATAAAGAGGAAGTCTGTTTAATTTTCTCAGTGCCTCTGGGTAAATTTTCAAAGATGAACATCTACTCTGCATCCACAGTGCATGAAAACAGAAAAATCAACACTCAGAAATGGAAGCACATTCTTCTGTACTCTTCTACAACAGTGTCCTTCCAAATCATGGTTGTGTGTTCCTGAGGAACTCTTATTTCTCTTAGTTTTCACTTCTAAGGAATCAAATTATTTGATTTCTTGAAACAATAAATTTGACAACTGTTGACAAAAGGGGAAGATTTTAAGATATACGTTTCTGGGTAACTGACTGCCAAGAAATGTAAAACTAGTAGCACAAAACTAGTCAAATAAGCTTAACAGGTTTATTCAGAAAGGTTGCAGATCCTCTCCCTTTCAAAAGTCAGAATAATCTGTAAGTAACTCAAAATCAGTTTTGGCAGAGAAGCTGCCTTTCCACATATCTGGTCTTGAAGAGACCAGGAGTTAATCAGCTCTTTACAGGTCAAAGCTTGGGCTGATAGATGGTGCACTGGGAATACAGTGCTCACCTACTACAGTAGTATGTTGCTACCAATTTGCTATATGAAGACAGACAAAGCACACCACACTTCCAGCCCCAGAATACTCACCTGCAGCCTCCTAGGTCTCACAAAAACTAACAGAAGGGAAGCCTCAGGAAGAGAATAAAGAAAGGGACAAAAATTCATATTTTCCTCTTCTTCCCTAGTACAGTACATGGCAAACTGAAAGTCAGGTTCACTCTGTAATATATATGAGCAACACTGTACAATATAACCATGGCAAAGAACAGGAAATTGAACTATCATATCATGAGTTTAATCTTTGAATTCTAGAAATTATGTGAATACTTCATTCTCTGTGAGACCCTGTCCCTGATTGTTATCCCAACAATAGGTGAAGTTGAAAACCAATTTCCTCAATACTACATCCAAGAGGTTCCTGAACCTGTAAGTACTTTTCTGCAGTTAATTGGACTATGATTAAATCTTTATGCTCTGTTAAATGGTGAACAATTCTCTTCATATTTTTAAGGGGTCTTTTACATCAACAAAGATATCAAAGAGATTGAACTGCATGATTGGAATTCAATGTACAAAACTGAATACACCTTTGTGGTGTATTAAAATATTGGCAGTTGAAAAATAAATTACATCGCCTATTTGCATTATGCTAAATAAGCTATTAAAGATTATGTTTATATTTAATGTGTGAAAATATTATCAAATTTTGTACACAAATTCACATTTATTGTATATATTTTTGCATGCAATTGCAGTTGCTCATGACAAATGATAATTCTGTAGATAATTAGTTTTGTGCTCATTTTGGTTGATGGTATAATTTCAGTTTTCCCTTTTCTCAGTCAACCTAATTTGGATATACAAAGTACTAAGAACAGAAATTACTTATTAACAATATATTAACTTTAAATTACGAGTACATCATACAGAAGTGTTATTATCATCGGTTGCCCGATCCATTTCATAATATTCATTTAATTGTTTCAGAAAGCTTACAAAAGGTGAAAATAACTATTTAGGATAGTAGTACCTTTTAATTATTGTTATTTATTCATATTTTATAACAAATTCTCTCCAACATTACTGACAGACAGTTGGGGAAATTAACTGTTTCTCCACTCTTTATGAAGAGCTACTCCTACAGTATATATATAAATATTTTTTAGGCAACATTCTTATACTTACTCTTTCAGCTAACAATCTTAAAAACACATATCATATATGTTTTTGTTAACATTATAAATCTGCTCGTATTTCTAAGATGCATAAAGGCCAAATTCTACACTCATAGTGCATAGCCATGAACATCCCTGTGTGGACTAGTTACTTCAATTATTCTGGTTTTGGAATTTCACAAAAAACACAAGCCTATTAACAAATATACCTTGTTAGTCAGGTAAAGAAGTGAAAAGAGCAAGAAGTAGCTGCAACAGAAGTAATTAATTTGATACATAATTATGGTAGTCTCATACAAAGGGTTTGGACACATGTATGAGTGACTGGATGTTTAACTGGATTTCTCCTCAGACTGCTGTTCTGCTATCATGGAAAACTCACACTTTCCCTTTTCAAAATATTTTCTCTCATGTTCATAATATTGAATTGGGTGAATTAGGATATTTCAAAGACCATCTCAGGTTTTGGTCCTGTTCAGCAGCACTGGCTGAGATTGTGGTACTGAGCTGGCAATATCCAGGGGAAAAGTTAGACTCCAATTCTGAATCAACTAAAAATCCCTTTCCTGAAAGAAAACCTTTCTTGATAAACCAGATATACACTACCAGAAATAAAAATTTACCTGAAGTTGAATTTGCTTTAAAATGGCAGAGTATATGGCACTGCAGATTACTTATGTCAGGCTATTTGTAACAAATCAAACAATGCAAAAGGTTTGGTGTGTTGTTTTTTTTTATTTGGTTGTTTTTTTTACTATGAGGTACACTTGTAATCCAGCTAAGATAAATGATTGTGTTTAGTTCAATGGATTCCTTGGCTCTGGCTCACCAGCACTCCCAAGATTATTTATTGTAGCAGTTTAAAATATTATCCATTTTATAGTCTTCTAAATCATTTTCTTATCAGAAGATGGTCTCTGAATTGGAAAAAAGTATTGCAGTTGTGTAGTTCATGAAAAAGTCATTAGAAGATGCAGAGGATGGTTAAACCAGGAGTAAGAATGCCATACTACATAACTATCACCAGACTAACAAGTATATAAGCCCTGCGTGACAGATATTTACTGATAATGAGAACTGACAGTTCCCTGTGAATTCAGAGGGGATCAAGGGTGCTCAGCACTGCTTAAAATTAGATCACACTTATTTTATTTATCCTGCAAAGCTTACAATGCTTTCAAAAAGTGTCATTTTCTTTTTCATCACTGAAGAAGATTCCCAGTAAACTGTTTTCCTCAACAAAAGTGGTTTACATAGTAAGGGATACATGGGATAGATGTTTCCACTAAACTCTTCATTATATAAAGAGGATTATTAAGAAATGTCAGTAAAAAGAAAATTCTTTATTGGATTTCAGTTTTGATAACCTGGGGATAATGATCAATAGCAGTTTAACATTATGGTAAAAAATTGATAGGAAATTGGAACTGTGCTAAAAGTGAAAATATACTGCAATTTTTAAACCTTGTTGAAGAAAACAGCCAGAGATTTTTATTTTTCTAGTTTTCCTACAATCTGCTGACAGTTTTAGTAGGCTCTATCCTAGCAGACTCAAAGAAAAAAAAATTCTCTTGATTAGTTGTTGGGTGAAATCCTTAAGTGATATCAGACACAGCTAATCATATGCACCCACTGTTTGAACCGCTATAATTTGTTTTCAAATTACACAGAAAAAGGAAACTTTATAGAGTAGACTTTGATTTCTCACAGAATTACTTGTACTGTGTTCTTTTGGGAGAAGAAAAAAAAACAACCAAACCAGCAGGTTATTAGGTAACACAGTAACATATCTGCACCTCTAATACTGAAATTTCATTTTTAAAGGGTGTTGCGGACAGATTATAGAAATTCTGGAAACACAGTGAATATTTTGTTTTATTTTTTAGTGTGAATGCTATTAATTTCACATATCAGAAGTAAATATAAATATGCTAATAATAATTTTTAATGCCATGTCTTCACAGGAGCCTTTGCATTATGATATCAGGTCAAATATCTCAGATTCTCATAACTAATATTTAAAGCCTGTTTCCTCTCAGTAGCTAAAACAACCTGATTTATATCCAACAGAACAGTAAAACAGGGTGAAATACTGGTTTCTTTGCCTTGTAAGACTGCTGTACAGCTTTTCTTTTAGAAATATTGAATCAGTAAACAGGCATAGCAATAAAAAAAATCAGAGTTTCATAATTTGAAATATAATGCAGAAACACAAACAAGAACAAGCATTAAAAGATGAATTTAAAGTAAACCCACAGCAATTTCAAATTTGAAATTTCTAAGCAGTTCAAAACAGAAGATTCAGAACAAAATCTGCCACAAACACATTTATTTTCTCTAAATACAGAATTTCCCTCATCCATCCAGTATGCAGGTAGACACCCATCCTCCTTTGCACATTAAAATCAGGCAAGTTGAAAAAACACAGAGAAGCACCTCTATGCTGAATTGGTTAGAATCTAGTGTTTCTGTATTTGTTGCTTATGTAAAAGTATTTAATACACTTCATATTTTTTGTTAAAGTGCTCTTCAAAAGCAAATTTGCATCTCTTCAAAGGTGTGACAATTTTTACTAGTGATTATTCCATTACATTCACATTTAAATTACCTTAGCTTTATGATGAATTTTTACCTATTAAAAGACTTAGTGAGCACAGTATCTTGGGCTTGAATATTTATGTTTGTTACTCTCAGTAGCTCATTTTTACTTTTGATACAAGAATAGATCTGAATCCTAGCAACTAGTGCAAAGATTCTGCAGACAGGCCAATAGTTAAACTACTGAGTTACCTGCAGTTTGAAGACACTGAAGGACAATTACACTTTTATGCACATTTGTTGAACTCATTAACCTTCTAAACAATTTTCCAAATGTCCTAATGGGATTAAAATAAGAGATTTGTCTGGCTAGAATAAAAGATTTGGACTTCAAAATGTATTTTATCAGAAAATACACAGAAAAAGAGAAGAATCGAAAATTTCCTTAAATGCAACAAAGTAAATGTTTCCACTTATATATGAAAGGATATTTGGGACGAAGGTCTTGACATCCATTTTCAGGCCATACCTATATGCTGCCAACAAACTATAAAAAGAAGGCAGATAATAGCATCACTATCAATTCCCTAATGAAAAATTTCAGCTTCTGACCCTGAAGTTTCTGCAAAGCTCGTAATGCCCTCAAAAGCTCTTCACTGGGCAGCTCCTTAGGATTTTAGATGCTGCTGAAAGCTTTTGTGAATATTCTGGTGTGAGGCATTTTTAATAAGACTGGAAGCAGAGAGGGAAATGCAGGAGTATAGTTCTGAATTTGTGTTGAGCCAGGCTCCTGCTGGGCTATGCTACATGGGGGAAAAGGAGCAGCTGGCTTTGCTTCTGCGGGAAATAATTCCCTGGTTCTGCTGCATTTCCACCATTCCTTAGGAGGACTCAGTAGGTGTTGTGAAGACCTTTGAGCTTCTGCAAGTGCCAGGATCAAGTCTTCTGGGATTTTGCAGCCCTACTGTTGTCCTGAAAGCGCACAAAAGGAGCTGTTGCCCACAAAACATTGTAGAGTTTCTAATCTTGAAATAGAAAAGCAGAGGTGTGATATGCCAACCCATTCTACCCTACTTGATGCAAGGAATTTTAATAAATATCAGTTACATGATCACCACAGCCCTCAGAAAGAAGTAAGTGAATGTCAGTAGCAGATGTACAGGAGTATGTTCACACATCCCCCTCTGTGTGCATTTGTGTATCTTAACTTGTCCTCATCACTGTCCTTTTCCAAAAGTAACCATTTCCTCTATATATGTAGTTTTAGCTGCTTGTGCAATAGCTCTCCAATCTCTTTCAATCCAAATGCCTAGTCTAAACATTAGAAAAACAGCAAAGTGCAGAAGAACATAAGTGTTAACTAACACATAGCCAAAATATGTCTTGAACTATTTTCATTACAGCCAAAAGAGGATGTTGAACACATTAAGTGTTCAACACTCTCATTTCAGACCAGACCAGCATGTGTTCTGGGGTTTGTTTTGTTGTTTGGGTTTTTTTAACCTGAAGCATGTAATTTTGAAGTCAGTTTCTTTTAGAGACATGGCCATAGCAGTACTAAGGGCTATGCAGGGAAAGGTATTTGTTTTGTTTTGCTTCAAATCACAGATTATGCTGTTTCTCAAGCAATTTGCACTATCTCACTTATTGTCCAGCAATTATATAGCTGTGGCAAACACTCATATCATAAAAGCAGTAACCAGAACTGAAATCTTCTAGATAACCAGTTCCACAGCTCTTTCACCTCAAAGCAGTAGACACCTATTATTAAAAAAAAAAAAAAAAAAAAATCTCAGCTTGACTTTCAGATCCTAAGGTTTGATATATAAAAATGGATTGCTATGGGCACGAGGGAGAAGAAATCCTGTAAAATGTGCAATTTTGACCTGCAGTCATTTAGAGACAATAAATGTGAACCCCTACTGTGACATTTTTATGGAACTACATCTTTAGGGTAGAACAAAGCTTTAAGAACCACCTCTGAGTGATATAACTGATCATCATATCATGCTAGATTGAGCTGAATGTAAGTGTCATGCTGGCAGTACTCTGATTGCATTGCTTCTGCTCTTACCTAGCTAACAGATGTCGTTTTATGTCAGCAGGAAATTTTTCCACATCCTCTGGCCTATTTACTAGTTCCAATTTGCATGTTGCTACTGGGCAAGACATTCACAAACATTTCATGAGCTTTCATTGATAGGCTGCTGAAGGTCCGATTTCTTGGTCATTAGAGCTTAATACTGATTCAGCTGGGATCTGGTCAGATATGTAATAGCACTAAGATATACAAAAACAATTATTCAGAATAAATGCATTAAAAACAGAGAAGACATTAGAAGTCTGAATGGTTCTAAGTTCTTGTTTCCGTACCAAGTTACATCTTACTGACTACAAAATTAACAATTAATGCTCTGACTGTGTACTGGGAATCTAAATGTCAGCATGTATTCAGGAGCCAATGTTATTAAAATTTCTTTTATACTTACACAAAACATTGCTAAGATGGTATCTCATTTCTTAGGATACAAATGCATTTGATGTGTGCCTCTTTCCTGACAGGCTACTGGCTACAGTAATGCTGTTTGAGGAGACATTAGACATCTTTCTGGTTTTGTGCCAGTTCATACAATGTATGGCTGCTCAGCTATCGACAAAACCTAAACTAAATAGCCCCCAAACTACTATAATATCTCTTCCCTGACTGTCAGTTCATCATAGAATTGATCTTAGCTGCAAGGAAATCTCCTCAGTTGCATTCTACTGAGCTGTCTGCATGAGGTGCAAGTTATGTCATTTAGCCATAAGTTATATGTGGACCATAGGGTCCTCGTTGTAGTGACCAGAAAATCTGAGGCTACACCATCACAGTGAGACATGCACAACTTCAGCAGAAAATTGTTTATTCATTGCTAGGGTCGTTTTAGTTTTCATGGCATGTGCCATGGATTGACTTGCTTTAATTGTTGATTGTGGATGTCAGCCAGATTCATCCTCATTCCATGGCAATTCTTCCCAGATTTTTTGTTGGTTTGGGAGGTGGTGGTGTTTGTTGTTGTTTTTGTTTTAATTAGCCATTGCATTTCATTCAGCTGCCAGAATTTTAAGACAGAGAAATAAATAAATAATCCCTTTCACTATTTCCTCCCAAGCACTTGTCTTCTATTGCCACTTTCTCAGTTTCCTTCACTTTCTTCCTAGTAGTTAGGTCTTCAGAGACCCTCTGAACCTTGCAGTCTGGCATGACAGCCCTCTCTTCTGCTTGGCACATATGCAGCTTTTGCTCTAAGGGTTGTATTCAACAGGTCCTTTTTATTCCTCTCCTTTCTACAGAGTTTGAGCCTTTCTAATTTTCTTGGATATTTTGCATTGAATACAACTATAAATAATTAATTAAATGCTAATTATAAGTCATTCATGCTTTGAATTTGTTTACATAGCTCTTAAGAGACCTAGAAAGGTCATGTTTTTTGTGGTGTCTCCTCCCTCTTCCATCTCGTCATGGAGTTCTTCCCACCTTCAAAGCATGTCTGTAATATTATAAATCACACAAGAGTTACGTGTGACAGTGAAGTTGACAAAACATAGATTAGACAAAGCTAATCTGAGTTTCAGGGCTTTTTGCTTTTTTTTTTAATTATTACTTTCTGCAGGCCCTGACTCAGTTTCTGGGGATTTACATAAGCATAGGAGGACTGTACAGTGAGATGTTGCTAGCTTGTGGCTGCAGTATGATCATAATGATGATGAAGGACAAATAGTTCTGGAGCACTATGTGATGCCTAAAATGGCTGGTTAAGGGACTAACTTTTTGACCTGGTTCCAGTCAGAGTTACAACCTGTAATATTTGGAGTATTCCTGCTGTCTGACGGGAGAGTCTGCTGATTACCCTGTGTGCTGGTGGAAGCATAGGCATGCCTACTTGTATTTTGTCATATAAATTTTAAATGAACATATTTATTAGATTAAGTTACTGCAGTGCATTCTGATTACTGTTTCAGTTTGTAGCCACTCAAGAAAAGTGTCCAATATGATTTTTTTTTAACAGTCATTCCTACAGGCAGAGCACATTCATTCTCCATAGCCAACACAGCCTTCCAATTTTCTTTGACTGCAGAAACAATTGTCTATATACCTTGAATGTCTTGAGAGATTCTGTATATTTACTTCTAAGATTTTTTTAGGTTATGTGATAAAGCTCATCTGCATACTCCCAAAGGAGCTCAGAGAAATAGTGGCAGGAGAAGAAGCCCAAATAATACCCTCACTACCCCCAAACCCATCACAAGGTCCATCAGTCCATCAAAGGTCCATCTGTAGAATGAGCACAATGGGAGAGGGGAACCCAATTAAGGATTCTTGAGAACTGAATATCCTGTCCAGGCCCCTGCCAGGGCTGTCCCAGCAGAACCATCAGCCCCAGTTTCCAGATGTGAAACCCATCAGCATGAGTGTCAGTCTGTGATCTGCATGGCCTACCATGTGTATATGCATATATATGGCGTGTAAGTGTGCTCTGTCCATTCTCCATGCTGGGGATACACCTTCAGCTTTGCTACTGATTGGACTTGGGGTTGTTGAGTGTGCCTCTCTTCGACCGTTGAATCCAGCATGATATGTTTTCTTCTAACAATTTTGATAAATGCTTTTAAGAAAGCTAGTAAATAAATATCTGTTGTGCAAAGCTCATAATGTTCAGATTTGGTCTAGCAGGTATGAATCATTTTAATTCCTGCCAGATTTATTTTTATTTTAACCCAATTCAAGAAGAAATATTTTTAGACAACTTCCTGACATCAGCAATATCTGTGTTTGGAAATATGAAAAAAGAAATTGCTAAGGAACTTACAAAACACAATATGGTTTTCTGTGATTTTATTGGTGTCTTTTTTTTTTCAGTTTAAAAAAAATATTCTCCATTTTGGTTATGTGATCTTCTGATAACAGATTTCTGATGTAATGTCAACCATCTCTACAATGAAATTCCTATCTCAGGTTAGTCTATGACACTTTTAAATGCTAAGTACACAGCTGTTCAACTGGTACAAATTGGCACCAATATGTCAGGTTTGGGGAGTTAGTTAGTTGCTTTGTATCACCTGAAACCTGTCTGAAAATCTTTAAGACCAGACTCCACTGCTGATTTAATAAAATGTACTATTTAATATGTTTAATAAATGAATTTATTATTTTAATAATTTACCCTTAATGTACTCAATATTTACATATTGTTTAATAAAGCAACATGCCATGACACTGTATGAAGAGATCCTAGCCTATAGACAGCAGCACAGAAGATATAAGGAGCAATTCCATACAAAAATATTTCTGATTCTGAAGATATTTCAGTGGGGTTTTTTGGAAGTCAAAAGCAAAATACTCTTCGGATTAGTGTTCAGATTATTTTGTCTAAGAGTACATGTGGAAAATTCCACTGAATTGCAATTGTTTTCCAAGTGCATCTTCAACAGTGCCTTCTTCTGGCCACTCTAAAGAAAAACAAGGTTTTGTTTTTTTCTTGTGAAAAAGGGAAAAAGGAAGTTGATTTTTTTATTTGCAAGTAATGGACCAAATCTTTAGGAAGAGTGAATCAGAATAGTTCAACTTTTAGTGGATATCATGCTGTGTGGCCGTGAACTCATCTTCTGTCCCCTTAAACTTATACATTTACACAAATGAAGGTCCATTATAATTTGACATGAACACTATTTTATATAAGTTTTTGCACTAGATATTAACTTTTTGATAACTTGTCTATAGGTTAGTGAGATAACATGATCTCTGAGGTTTTAAATGCATGCAAATACATATCTGCCATTATCAGAATGAAATCTGTAACCATCATTCAGTCACTTTTGAGACTATATTCCCAAGATTATTGGAAGGGTTGGTCCATAACAAAATTATAAATTTTCCAATAGAAATAAATTATATGTGCTTTCCAATTCTAATTCATGAATTCATATTAATTTTAAGTCAGCAAACAAACCAATCAGGAATTATAGAACTGTGATTAATTAACATTAATAATTTTGCATGCAAAAGAAGATATCTGCTATTGTCAAGTAGCTAGGCTAATTTACTTCAAGTATATATAGTTTTGGCTAAATTCACTGTGAATGCATGTAGGTACCAGATAAAAATTTTCTACAAATTTCTATTGTGTAAACTAGATTTATTTGCCTTTCAAATACAAAGTGCAAATTGCTTAAAACTAAGTCTTATATTAGAAAGACTAATACAAAAATACTATCAGATGTGCCCATGATAATAAATTGTGGTGAAAATCTTAAAGAAAAGATTTGGGGATCAGTTTAAGCCATTTTTGAAACTGAGATCCTGAAACACACATGCACACCCATTGACTGTATTGTTGTAACCTATTTTCTTGAGTGGGCTCTCATTTTTAAATACAATAATAAACTTTCTTTTATTGTATCCATCAATTTTATGTAGGAAATTTTACTACTGATCAATATCTAAATAAATGAAACCAATAGGAAAAAAAAATTAGTTTTTTCAGCTGAAATCTATTGTATTTCTGTATCACAGTGTTTTATATGGTAAATATTGTTATACTGGTGCTTGGAAGCTGTGGTGATGAGAATTGCAGACGTATTTGTTCACATGTAACTCTTTATACTTACTTCTACCACAGAAGACTACAGGAAGACATTTATTCTCACAAAATACATTTAAAACTTATTTATATTGGCTTTATGAATATGTTTAGCTTAACATCACCAAGTCTGTACTGATTTTGTTTTTCCTCAGGGCAGATTATAAATTTCAATATCTATCTCTTGAATGCTAGGGCATTTGGAGCTATGTGAATATTGTGTGCAAAGGAGACATTCAGTCTTGATTTTGTGACATGATGTCTAATTGGTTTATAAATCATCTAATTGATCAACACCATGAGCTTTGGATTATTCTAATTATTGGCTAGTGATAGCTGGTCATGCTCACAAGCTTCACTTAACACTAAACAGAAAAATTGCAAGATTTCAGAACAAGTAAAACATATATCAGAAAACACAAAACATTAAAATAAGCAAAATGTATATTGAGTTGATTGCACAAGTATGGAGATACAGAAACTAAAAGATGAAAGATTAAAAATTTAAAAGTAAGTTATTTGGGTTTGTGTGAAGCCAAGAAATATACCTAGCAGAGGTAATAATTTTTTTCCAGCATAGATTTTGAGGAATCTGTCATATAAAGCCATTCATTTTGTGAGTATTGTTAGGTTAAAGATGTTAGTCTATTTTACTGGGTTGAAAGTAAGGCATTGTTTTCAACATGTACAGTGTCTAGAAGAGAAAAGGAAAATGGGGATGATAAAGAAAAGAAAGGAAAATTCTTTTGAAAGCTTACAGAAAATTAACTTTGTATTATCTTTTAGATTATTAGATTATTATGGAAAAATATTTTATTATTAACTGCCAGAAAGTTACTGAAAACTGTGTATTCACTTTCAAAGAGCAGTTTCAAAGTAAAAACTAACAAATTATTAAATTACATTGCTCCAGCTCTTTAGCATCTCCTCTGCACCAGCCCAAGAATATCACTTAACAATGGTGCAAGTTCCCACACTTAACTGGATTCTTAAGTCTCTGCTCACTCAAAATTCCATTTGAATTTAAACATGTGGATGTGATCTGTAAGAACTACAGCTGATAGACATACAACTCCAAATACCAGTACAAATCTATGCACTTCTGTTGGGTTTGAAGCCCCACTTGTCATTTTGTTCTCTACTTTGGGAATTCTCCTACGGTTTTCCATGGTCCATCTCTTGACCCATATGGCACACTACCGTTTCTCCTTGTGTTTTTGTTTGCATTGTTTTAGCCAGAGCAGTTTTGTGTTAAAGGATATGTTATAGTATGCATGAGCAAACATGTCTGGAGAAACATACAGCTTCAGCTGGATTTAAAAATTTGAGACTTTTGCTTTAATAAAAGTGAATATTAGTCAATTTTCTTTCCATGAAAGTGTTCATATATATGTTACTGTTAATCCATTTCATAATAAAAAATAAACAAGATGCACTGTTAGGTGTTTCATGGACAAAATAAAATAACTCCAGTGACACAATATCTTGACCATATCTCTGTTTTCTTACTTCCATTATTGAAACACGCAACTTTGGACCCTCAGGCAGAAGAAAACTTGACTGTACTCAGGTTGAGTTGTTACATTAAAAAGTGATCAGGTCTGACTGTTCACATCAGAATCTTTTTCTCACATTACTGTGCTCACTATTCAGCAAGCAATTCAGTATGCTGCAGTAGCAGCAGTGTGTTGAAGTTACCATAGTATTGTAATAACAGTGTAGTTACTGTACTACTGTAATGGCAAGTCATAGTTACTATAGTCATCTTTAGTCGATTGTAAATTATGTGACAGCATTGTCCCAAGCACAAGAAATTTCAATACTTTACAGAAAAATTAATAACTTTTTCACTTTGCTAATTATAAATTCCTGAATGCTAGTTAGCTTTGTAAGAAGGGTGAAGAAATACTTGACAAGAACTTTTAAATAAAATGTGAGAAAAAAAATGGATGAAAGCAGTTAATATTATTAAAATAAGGTTCTTGATCCATTGGACTTGTGATGAATGATGAACAGCTTTGTTAATTTACAGACTTGTTTCAAATTTTAAATGACATTTAGTACAATCAGAAATTGAACTCATTTCATTAATATTTCATTAAAAATGAAATGCAATCAAGACACTTAGACTTTTGGACATTTTTAATTAAATTTTTAAATAAACATTTTAGATTGCTACATCAACCTATCTAAAAATTGAAAGTCTGCTGCCACATACTGCCTGTGTGAATGGAGAAGGGAAAAGCTACACAACCAAGGTTAGTAACAAATGCATTACAGGCATTGCTAATGTGGGGGCTAAGTCAGTCTTAGCCTTTCCTCTCAGCCCAGCAAACATACTGATGGTAAGTTTATTAACATCACCTCTGCTGAAATGGATGTTCTATATCCATATCACATAAGTCCTATTATGCATGTATGCTATGAGGCTGTATGTTATACATACTTATTCACAATAGGATTTTCCTAATGGTCTCTCAAACTATTCCAAGTCATTGTTAGAAATTTACCTAAGATAGCACAACAAATACCACTATGCCCTTAATATAATGAACTGCAAACCAGTTGTTTTACTAAACCTTTTGTAATTATTGTATGCAGCTGATGATGCACATTGTCTTCTAAACACTTTAAATATGTAAGATTATGTAGCAGTTTATAGTCTAGATTATATTATGTACACTGTTAGTTTATGCATTCATGTAAATCTGATATAAGCATTAGTTAAGAAAGCAGTGAATGGCATTTGCTATGACACAGGTCCCTAAGCTGTCATTCTGAACTGTTTAAACACTCACAGACCAACATTACTTTGTGCCATTAGCAATTATTTTTATGTAAATAGTGTATGAAAATATGAATTTCATTTCATGATTACAAATTGCAGAAGTTATAAATAGAAAACATAAGTCACTTAGTCAATCTCTTCCTCATTTAATCTTTTAATTGTTCTCTGTTGCAGATATGCCATTACAGTGTCCAACACCTACTGAAGAGCAATTTGCAGCAGTGAGCTCCTCATGTTTTCTTCCTTTGTGTATAACCCACACCAGCACTAGCCAAAACTTCATTCAAAAGAAGCTGCTTCTGCAGTAGATTATCACCTTTACTAAAGGATCCTGAGCTTAGTCACTCCTTTTCTGTTCCCGTATTTCACCTTTAGAGATGCTTTAGCAATAGCAGAATTCCTCTTCATAAACACCTGGTACAGCTGCTGCATCCTCTACCACTTACCATGTGTTTGAGAGAAGTGCCTCTATTTACCAGCTAAATCACACTGCAGCAAGCCTAAATACTCTTGCAAATGAATGTTTTTGCTCTTTCATTGACAATGAAAATGCACACATGTATAAGGAAATTTGTAAGATTTACCTGTTTAAACATGGAGCTGTACTGAATGCTTGCTTTTGTTCTCCTTAGATATATCAAGAATACTTGTATATATATAAAAATATATATGTTTCCAAATATAATCTATATTCCAAAATACTGAAATTGCACCTTTAGGTACAGGCTTGCACACCATCAAACACACAAATACCCACACACTGACACATGATTCTTTTATTTGAAGCAGTAGGAGGACCTTGAGTTTAGGGTGTTGGTTTGTCCAAATACTAGCACAGCTATATGTGACCAGCTTTACATTCTGTACATAAAAGTACATAGTTCTAAGCACTTATATATGCAGGCTGCAGTAAGAAAAGATAAACGACTTGAAGAGCGTGGGTTCCAAAGCGCTTTTAATCACCAAGGGAAATACAGGCAGGCATGGGCTTCTGGAGACTAGACTTTCTTCTGGCTTGCTCAAGAATGCAAATAAATATATGTAAATTCATTTTTAAAAAAAGATATAAAGGAATAAAAAGTTAAACTGAACGACCCGTGCCAAACCATAACAGACGTGAGAGGTGGGAGGACACTTTCAAAGCAATGTGCAAGTCTATCAGCGCACAGCATTCCCTTGTCTCAGTCTCCACACACCACTTTGAAAGATTTCCCTGAGGTTTTGTCTGGTATTTTCTCATTCCTAAGAAAGCACTAAGCTTTCATGGCAGAAATGAAAGAAAAATAGCACAGACTGAAAGAAAATGGGCTGTGCAAAATGAGACAATGAGCATAGTAACTGGCTAGACTAACAGATTTTGGTGTGGGAAAGAAAAAAATAATCCCTAGTGAATATTTCATAGTCTGAGAAAATATTTTTCAAATGTTTAACTTCAAATGTCCAGAGGATAAAAGATACCTTACAGTAAAAAACATTTCGGCATTAGCTGAAAAAGTTGGAGCTAGTCTGTCATTAACAGCTGCTCCAGATGTTCCTGTGTGCTACAGACATAGAACAATTTTGCATGAATGAAGAGGGATAAGAGGGGTTCTCCTGTCATAACTACTGAGCACAACCTTTCAAGACACCAACATAACTAAGGAACAAGCTCAAGGACTCGAAGAAGACATACCAATGCTGTGGATAGCTACCATATCTCATGTAACTTGTCTGATGGTCCAGCCTGTCAGTCATCAACCCAGAAAGATCTCAGTGACAGTAATATTATTAGGTAGTGTGATATAGATTGAAAATAACATTTTTGAAAGGAATGTAATTTGTTTCACTTCTGAAAAGAAGCAAGACCCTTGACCAAATGCTGCCTGAACCACCAATTACTTTGCTTGCTGAAAAAAAATGCAGACAAATCCTCAGATTTAGTGACATTTGGTTATCCCACAGCTAAGTATTTATAAGTTTAGTTTCAGAGGTAAACCATTAGATCCTGTATGATATTTATGGCTTAGATACAGAATCAGCAGTAAAACTGCAGGATGAGTCTTGTCCTTCTTAAATGGCTGAAAATTACTTTTTTCATAAGTCTACATCATCTTAAATTTAACCATGAAATAATATATTTCTCCAAGAAGCAACAGGTTTGCAACTGCATTATCTCATTTAAGATTCCAGTTGTTGTCATACTACCCTGCTCAAAGGTGAAATTCTATGGGAGTATACTAAAAATTACACTATGATAAGACAGACTCATGATATTAAAATGGCTTTTCAGTAGAGATTTATATTCCTTAAATCTGTGGGATATTAAGAGAATATTTTGTATATTTGATAATCACGCAGGAAACCTTACTTTAAAAAAAAATTGGAATAAACCAAACCTGGTCTAGTTTTAGACATTTTCTTCTGATCTTGTTAACCTTGATGATAATTTACATTTTGCATACTTGAATTGTAAGTTCTGAAGACAACTCAGTAATTTTTCTGAAATCCTTTTTAAATTTTATTTCATTATTGCAATTTCATACGTAAGTTCAGACTTCAGAGAAAGGCCATGCAAGATTGTATTAAAATATTCAAAAAGTCACTTTAAGCACTATCTTCAATGTCTTAACATAACAAAGCAGTTGTAAAATGATATGTTAGTCTCAGACTGAAGTTGTTAAAAGGTAGGTCACCCCTATTTTAAGTAGCCCTCATTACTCAAAACAAGGAAGAATAACATCCTGATTCACTGCGGTGATCTAAGATTAACTGCCTGGTTTCTTTAAAGTTATGTCTATCAGAAGAAGAAATAAATCAGTATGGCTATTCTCCAGTTGTTTCAAGAAAGCTAAGAGTTATTTTGATGACTGTAATCCTTTTGCTATTATCACCATTTTGTTTCAATGCAATTATTTTCATATTACAAGACTTCATTAAAAATAGTCTAACTGTGGTCATATTCTTTGCAATAGTAAACTACTTTTTACATTGTTGGTCTCAGAAGTTTGGCATTAGTACAGTTCAATGAAAATACACTTCAAAACTAGCTGAAGATTCAATGTTATGCCACCCTACAGAAAGCACATGGTCAATTGCTGAATGTATTTAAGAAGTTACAAAGATGAGTGCTTAGTCTGACTGAAGGAGAAGTGATTCAGACTCCTTTCTGTCCATCCCATCTCCGGTCTGGCATGTGACAGCATCATTGTCAAGACATAGGTCTATTGCTTAAATGCAAAAACAGAAGACGCACAGAGCCCACTAAAGTACCACACTTTATTGGCAAGGATATCTAATAGTTCTGTAGTATAAAACCCAATGAAAAACAGTCTTGTATGGCTCTCAGATTTTAGTGAATTAATCAATTTTTATTCTTTCTGAAAATCTAAGATTGTTCTGGGTATTTGCCTCTCTATTAGGGACTATTAGGGACTTTTTCAGAAAACTTCTTCTCACATTGTTATTTTTGCCTTTTTTTAAAAGATTGTAAAATAATATAATGTGTAATATACTATATTATAATTTTAATGTAATTACTAGGATATATGCATTGTATATATGGATATATATACTAGGATGTACATGTGCAATATGTGCACTGTAATATAGTTTTTTATTAATTTATCACATTAAGTTAGAATACTAGCTTATTCTCTTTATGCAGCAATAGAAAGATTTATCTGTAGTTGTATAACTCAGTTATCACGTTTTATGTGTTAGCAGCCTTTCAATCTTCTTAAAACTATTTAAAGTTAACTGCTTCAAAGCAGAATGACAGAAGAACAGTCCATAGCTGAGCAATGAGGCATGGTTCGGCTAATTTACTCATTCAAGAAAACCTATCTTGCATGAACAGTGCAATTTAAATTAATTGTACTACTTTTTGCTAGTAAGGATCAGGAACCTGAACAAATTTTAGAAAAATAAACCTACACGAGTGCTATGAAACTAGACTTACATGCACCTCTTGTCAAAGTCACTTTATCAAGAAGGTTGAACATGGACTGACTATTAAAGTAAAAATGTGTTAATTTCTAAAAAATAAAGCATTAAACTAGAACTAAATTAATCTAATTCCTAGAAAAATGTGTAAGATCGTTACGTTGTTTTCAACCTGTTTATATGCCATAAGTAGAATTATAGAATCATAGAACAGTTTGGGTTGGAAGGGATCTTTAAATCTCATCTAGTCCAACCTCTCTGCAACAAGCAGGGACGTCTTGAACTTGACCAGGTTACTCAGAGCCCCATCCAACTTGACCTTGAATGTTTCCAGGGATGGGGCATCTACCACCTCTCGGGGCAACCTGTCCCAGTGTTTCACCACCCTCATCATGAAAAATTTCTTCCTTACATCTAGTCTGAATCTACCCTCTTTCAGTTTAAAACCATTACTCCTTGTCCTATGGCTACATGCCCTTGTAAAAAGTCTGTCCCCATTTTCCTTGTAACACCGCTTTAAGTACTGAGAGGCAGCAATAAGGTCTCCCCAGAGCCTTCTCTTCTCCAGGCTGAACAACCCCCAACTCTCTGAGCCTTTCAAGCAATTCATTGCAAGTTTACAATCAGCTAAAATATTGTGCTGTATAGAAAGTAGTAAAGAAGGGGTTTGTCTTTGAGGCATTAAAAAAGTTGTAACATGGTTTCCACAGCAACTATGACATTACACACCAATATCATTTTGGGCCTCTTGAATTTATTTATTTATTTGTGCCTGCAGCTTTGCCTCTGGCATAAACCTTTGCAGCTGAGTTGAAGCTTATGATACATGTCATGCTTTTTTTTACTGCCAAATCTAGATATGACCAGCCAGCTTAAAAGGGAGAATTCTCATAGCTGAAAGAAGAGGGGAAAAAAGAAAAAGCTTACTGTCAAGCTTGCATCTACAAAGAGATGGATGCAAAAATGAATTTCCAGTTTTCAGAATATAGGTTTTTAGCTTGCATGCCCAGCTTAGGAAAAATCCACAGTGGTTTAGTTTAAACTTCATGTAGTGAATCGCTTGTTTTACATGTGAATGAAGGTTGTTACAAGACGACCGCTTCAGGACTCGAATTGCTCTGGAATGCAGAAAATATAGACACAGCAATATATGGACAAAAAGAAAGGCTGAGGAGAGTAACTGCTGCAAATCTTGTTAAGGTCTGTAAGGTCTCAGAAATAAATTCTGATTATTTACTGTGTTTTCTGTGGAGATAAATCTGTGTGGAATTGAATGAAGTAGAAATAACAAACTATACTCTTTAGAGGAATGGTGGTCTTTACTGTTTCTCTTGAGTTCTTGAGATGAGAGGCAGAAAGAAGGAGACAAGGAGGAACCTTGATTTCTTTACGTGAAGCTGTGTATGGAAAAGTTTGCTAAACAGTAAAAGTAGAACTCAACTGGGTGCTGAAACTAGAATTATACAGACATAAATGCTAATATTTCCTTTTAAAAAAAAAAAATTAATAATGGTATAGATGCAGGTCTTCATGCAGACAATGAGAGACAATTCAGAATAGAACAAGCAAATTATAAAGAAAAGAAAAGAAACCTCAGGCTTTTCCTAAAAGAATATAAAGTTTCTTCATTCTTCTTTTATTTTTATGTCTACCTAACTACTACTGTTATCTACTTTTTACTCCTTTTTTTTTAATTTCAGTTTAAGGAACTGCCACAGTCACAATTATACAGGCTTCAGGATACGCTTTTATCTTTGGGAACAAGATACTGAAATAAATTGCATAGATTCTGAAATATTGATTGTGATAGCAATCTAATGTCAGTCCTGCGTAGACCCTACCTTTACAAACTGTGAATCTTCACTTATCTCATGGTGGAACTGGGGAAATGTAAGTAGTTGTGGTAATTTTGTGGAAAAGACAGTCTTTCCACTGGCAACATTAACCTTCCTCTTTTTACTATCTAGGAAGACAGCAGAATGTGGTAGCCCAGATGAATCAAACACATATATATGAACTATGCATATTTAATATTTTTTACTTTGTAAACTCAATTTATACAGCATGAGAAATGAACACAGTCAGGATTTTGAGGAGGAAGTCACCTGGTTAGGATTAGGATTAAATGGTGTCCTGCTTTGCTGTTGAAGAGATAGCAATGAGGAATAGTGCACCAGTCACCACTATTCCAGGTTTATCTTTGTATCTTCTGCCTTTCCCTTTTCTACAAAAGTCCTGAAGTTTGCTATATTTTTTTAGACTTCTTTACACGAAGGACACAACCTGGTTTGCTTCTCATTTTCTTTTAGTTGAAAGAACAGAAAAACTTTAATTGTTCAAAAATTCAGGGTTAATTTATCTATTCATAATATCTATAAAAACATGGATTGTCACAAAGGGAGGAATTTGTTCAAACTGCTGTGTCAAAACATACTGCACTTCCTTCCATTAAAGAGGCTGCTTATTTGGGGAGGGTCCCAGCATTTCTTCCTCAGTATTACTGATAATTTTTCTTCATGTTTCTGTGGTAGTCAGACTTTCATAACTTCTTATGGCACCAGCACTGTTGTACAAAGTCCAAAGAAAAACAGATAAAGCATCCTCTATGTCTTTTTTTTGTATGCCATGTCCCTTAAATGTATCTTTGTCACTCAGCATTAGATACCGTTGGAACAGTCTCTCTGGGATTCTTGGTTACTCATGAATTACAAGTTAGACTCTCTTTCCCCTTCCCGTTCCTTTCCTTAGTTGTTTGCTAATTTTTAACCTTTTGAAAGTTCTTTCTGCCTCACCAAGTAGATTGCAGGAGCGCCCACAAGAGTCAGTTGCTTGTAAAATATACGGAAAGGTGCACAAATCTAATCTTGCACCTCAATATTCATTTGCCTGTCATGAAATTTTAAGGTCAAAACAATGTCAGAATTGATTTTTAACATGTCAATGAAGATATAGAATTATAAATGTCTCTTTAACTGTATATCAAATAAGTTTTTAAATATAGATTATGCACACATAAACACACACACACACACACATGCATTTGTTTCTAAGTTGCTTTATCATTCAGAAGTTTAAATAACTTTTTTTTTAAGCATTCAAAAGAAATACAACCCTAAAAGGTAAGGGTGAGTGACAAGTAAGCACAGATGTAACTTTCTGATAAATGGTGACTTTAATGTAAATCACACATAAAATGACTGCAGCTTCACATAGAGCTTTTGTCCCCTAGTAATATCTGCAAAGATCTCACCAATTGAAAGAAGGCAGGCTTTAGGTAAACTTACTTTAAAACAAACTGCTTCAAAGTTTGCCAAGTTCATGACCTCAAGCCTGCTTGAGTCAATGGAAAATGGAGAAGCATAAAAAGAATGAGGGTGGTAAGAAATCCTACAAGAAGGCACTGGATGAGGTGGATCTTATAAGAATCATTCTTAACTCTGTAGATGGCTATGTGTCGAGTATGGAGAATGTCATCTGAGAAGACCAGTGAGTGAAAATTAATGCCTTATTCATATATGTGCAGTGATTTTATAAGATCAAGATATAAAGAAAGAATGTTTTTGATCAGTAAGGCATAATTAATTCCAAAAATAACACTCTCAAATACTATCTTCCTGCTTCAGAACAGTAATATCACTTTTTATTCCTTTGACTTTTTCCTCCGCCTCCAGCTCTAGTCAGTATTCACTAAATCAGACTGGACATCCTATTGAGACCTTCAGGTTTGGTCCTGTGAGACTCACTTAGGGCTTAAAACCACAGTTCAGTACTCTATGACTCTAATATCTGTTAATGGAAAGTGGAGTCTCTGTGTCATTTCAGGGTTGGTCTGTCAGGGCAAGCACTCTTTCAGAAAAATATTTCCAAATATCTATTCCCCAGCAAAGCATTTTACATGCCTGTAGAATATTTTCTTTGCATCAGTTTATTCTTATCAAGGGATCACATAGCAAGCCTTCACTGACAGTGTCCAAACCTGGGTCTCCAGGATCAACATCAAATGAGAATGCTTTTCCATCTACCTCTGAATCCTCTCTCCAGGAGTGACAAAATAGATGCATAAAAGGAAAAAAGAAGGTCTCATTGATCGGAATGTCAGACAGCAATCTCCCATAGAAGCATTTCCTTCTCTCTACTACAGTCAAATCAAACATTGAATAAAAGTCCCTAGAAATATGAGAGGAAATGTTCTTTCCTGAAGACAGTGTGATTTTCTTGTTTAACTCCTTCCTTTGTTCTACATTGTTCTAACTAAAACAATCAAACAAAAACCAACCTAAAATTAAACTATTTATCAGGAAACTGACTGAGAGTTGGACTAAAAAAAGTCCATTTTGGTGTTTTTCCCTTGATTTTTTCTATTAATGACTTAAATTACTTCATCGTCTTACCTTAATATCAGTAGCATATAAATAATATAATTTGCTACAATTTCTCTGGGAGAATTGCCTAATCTCTGTTGCCATCTTCATCTGGCTGACGTTCTTAGTCACCCGGATAATTCTTTGTTATTTGAATTTCCTTGGCAGCTCTACTTGTATAGTTGTCTATATGCAGTACATCTATGTCCCTTGCCAGTGTACAAGCATGCTGGTTTCTTGCCAGAATGAAGATGGAAGTAACACTCTTGGTGTCTTAGGCTGAAAAGAACTGTGATCAAGTTAATCATAGTATTTTTGTGTGTTATTCTTCCATATGTTAGAAAGAAATTACCTTGTTATCACTTTTCTTTGGGGATTTTTTTTTTAATAAAAAGAAAAATAGGCTAATCATCTTTTGCAACATACAAGAACTGCAAAATAACTGTAGACCACCTGTCCTTGCTCTACTTCCTTATAAAAATCTGAAGTATAAGGCTACAGCATACTTAAATACACATTCCCATTCACGCAAAAAGACTCTTATATTCAGGACTTTATAGCAGCCCAATGCTGATTTCAAACCTTGGGATCAAAAGGTTCACACACAGGTTTCCTGTAGAAGGTGTTGGAAAAGTGCTCTAACGCTTCTTGCAGAAGGTGAGCACTACCACAGCCCCTTTCCTGGGCTGTGGTCTCAGATAAAGTATTTGAATCACAGTGTAGGCACCTGGCCAGTGGAAATAATTTAAATATTTACATTTCGTTTTCCTAGGGGCACCACACTGGCTGGATGGCAGATTCTGGAACACAGCAAATTTCAGACTCTCCAAATAGGTTGATGTAGTCCCCAAATTTAGTCCTGTTAATATTTGGAAAACTTTTTTTTTTTTTTTCCTAACCTGGTCTATCCACACCTCTCGAGTGGATAGACCTCAATGCAGGGACTGGGGGAGCAAAATCCCTCCCACTGGAAAAGAAGATCAGGTTTGAGACCACCTGAGGAACTTGGAGTCTATGGGACCTGACAAGATGCATCCCAGAGTCCCGAGGGAATTGTCTGATGCAGTTGCCAAGCCACTCTCCATGATATTTGAAAAGTCACAGCAGTCAGGTGAAGTCCCCAGTGATGGGAAAAAGGGGAACATTGCATCCATTTTCAAAAAGGGTAGAAAGGAAGACCCCAGGAACTACCAACCTGTCAGCCTCACCTCTATGCCTGGTAGATTATGGAACAGATCCTCCCAGAAGCTATACCAAGGCACATGGAGGACAATGAGATGATTCAAGAGACCCAACATGTCTTCACCAAGGGCAAGTCTTGTGCCACCTTGTTGGTCTACAATGGAGTGACTACATCAGTGGACAAGGGAAGAACTACAGATGTCATCTACCTGGACTTCTGTAAGGCCTTTGACACTGTCTCCTTCATCCTTCTCCCTAAATTGAAGAGATATAGATTTGATGGAATGACTGTTTGGTGGATGAGGAATTGGTTGCATGGCAATGTCCAGAGTAGTGGTCAACAGCTCAATGGCCAGATGGAGATTAGTGATGAGTGGCATCCCTCAGGGGTCTGTATTGGCTCCAGTACTGTTTAATATCTTCATCAGTGACATAGAGATTGGGATTGAGTGCACCCTCAGCAAGTCTACAGATGACACCAAGCTGAGTGGTGAGGCTGGCAGGCCTGAGGTATGGGATGCCATCTAGAGGGACCTGGACAAGCTTGAGAAGTGGGCCCATGTGAACTTCATGAGGTTCAACAAGGCCAAGTGCAAGGTTCTGCACATGCATTGGGGGTATCAGTACAGGCTGGGACATGAAGGGATTGAGAGCAGCCCTGCTGAGAAGGACTTTGGCGTATTGATGGATGAAAAGCTGGACATGACCCAGCAATATGCACTTGCAGCCCAAAAGGCCAACTGTATCCTGAGCTGCATTGAAAGAGGTCTGCCCAGCAAGTCAAGGGAGGTGATTCCGCCCCTCTACTCTGCTCTGGTGAGACCCCACCTGCAGTACTGCATCCAGCTCTGGGGTCCTCAGTTCAGGAAAGACATGGACCTATTGGAGCGGGTCCAGAGGAGGGCCACAAAAATGATCAGGGGGCTGGAGCACCTCTCCTGTGAGGACAGGCTGAGAGAGTTGGGGTTGTTCAGCCTGGAGAAAAGAAGGCTCTGGGAAGACCTTATTGCTGCCTTTCAATACTTAAAGTGGTATTATAAGGAAGATGGGAACAGACTTTTTAGCAGTGCCTGTTGCAGTAAGACAAGGAGTAATGGTTTTGAACTGAAAGAAGGTAGATTTATATTGGTCATAAGGATGAGAATTTTTTACAATGTGGGTGGTGCAACACTGGAACAGGTTGCCCACAAAGGCTGTAGATGCCCCATCCCTGGAAACATTCAAGGCCAGGTTGGACAGGGCTCTGAGCAACCTGGTCTAGTTGAAGATGTTCCTGCTCATTGCAGGGAGGTTGGACTAGATGACCTTAAAAGTTCCCTTCCAACCCAAACTATTCTATGATTCTAAGTGCCAAGAGTGAATTATTTTTAAATATGAATTAATCAGTACTGCTCCAGTATTTTTTTTCTTGCAAGAGAGTACAAGGAAAAGGATAGTCATGAGACATACAATGCTAAAGAAAAATGCATGATTTTTATCAATATAGATATTGATATTGATGTTGGCATTGGTATATCACAAGTAACAAATACAGAAGTAACCTACATATACACCAGAGAGAATAAAAGGAAAGCCTAGCTCACACTATGACACCATACTCTGCTAGGTTGGACATGTGCTAGTAGATTACCTTATGCACCTACTAGGGAAAGGTAATGTTAAATGTCGACGCTTGGCAGAAGGATAAAAGCAATAACAAAACCAAACCTGTGTTTGAAATGCCTAAAATCATGAAACTTTGCAATGAATATTAGAAGAAATGGATTGCCATTATGAATATTTAACAGCCAATAAGAGCAAGAAGATTTATGTTAAGAGGTAAAAACTCGAGAAACTTGCACAATAAAAAGTTAAGAAAGGAGTACCTAATAATACATATTTCTTGGCAAGTCCTGGTAATAATTAAACAAAGCTTCTTTTTATATCAGTGCTACTGCATATGTGTAGAAAAGTGGGGAAACAATGGAAGGGCACTGCTCAGTGGTCAAAAAAAGAAAAAAAATAGAGCTGTTACATAGACACATAGAGAACCTTAAGTCATAAAGTAAATATGGTGTCACGGTTTAATTCTGTCAGGAACTAAGAACCACGCAGCCACTCGCTCACTCCCCCCCACCCAGTGGGTTGGGGGAGAGAATCGGGAAAAAAAAAAGTAAAACTCGTGGGTTGAGATAAGAAGTTTAATAGAACAGAAAGGAAGAAACTAATAATGATAATAGTAATAATAATAAAATGACAATAATAACAAAAGGATTGGAATATACAAAAAAAGTCATGCACAATGCAATTGCTCACCACTCACTGACCAATGCCCAGTTAGTCCCTGAGCAGCGATCCCCCCAGCCCCACTGCCCCCAGTTTATATACTGGACATGACTTCCCACAGTATGGAATACCCCTTTGGCCAGTTGGGGTCAGGTGTCCTGGCTGTGTCCCATCCCAGCTTCTTGTGCCCCTCCAGCCTTCTTGTTGGCTGGGCACCAGAAGCTGAAAAACCCTTGACAGAGTCTAAACACTACTTGGCAACAACTGAAAACACCAGTGTGTTATCAACATTCTTCTCATATGGAACCCAAAACATAGCACTATACCAGCTACTTGAAAGAAAATTAACTCTATCCCAGCTAAAAACCAGGACAGACACCCATATGACATCCCCCAAAAATCTGTGGAATAATGCAGAAGAAAAAATTTCTCATCAGTTGCACTGGTATTAAGAAACATTCCTAATTCTTATTCATTTGGATTTGATTTTATATGGTCAAATATTTTTCTGAGCTGAGACATAGAAAGACTTTGTTAAGAAAATAATTTCTGAATGACCATGAGCCAGCCAGCCACAGAAGACAATACCGTGCAGGGGGAAATATTCCTTCCAAATCCTTTTATCTTTACATGTATAAGTGGCTTTATGTTTTCAAATATGACAAAGTAATTAAATAACAACAGCCATAATAATGATAAAAAGGTCCATGTGGGAAAGGGTATCATTTGTGTCAATAGCTACAAATTTGGAACAAGTGACTTCAGTTCTCTCCTTGGACACAGTTTTCCATATGTCTTTGGTCATCACCCACGATGACATTTCATAAGTACCTGGGCAACCTAGGCCTAGCAATCCATTTTCAGAAGTCATGTAGATAATCAAACTGAACTTTCAAAAAGGAATAAGCTTTTTTTCACAATGGTACTCTGTGGACTATAGAGTAGCTGCAGCTAAAACTCACATTACTAGCTGACTGACAACCCCCCCACCCCAACCAACAGCAATAAAACCCTAGGAGCTTAGACGTCATCTTAAAAATGGACTTTGGAATCCTTTATCACATAACGCTGCCTGATTTTTTTTTTTTTAATATAAATTTCTGAATGTCTGTTATCACCATATTTACAGAGAGAGAACAATACCCCCCAAATCTGTGGGTTAAGATATATTCATTAGTGGCTGTGAGGTTATCACAAATTTTGATAAGGAAGATTTCAAACAGATAAATACTCAGTGACTACATGCCTTTCTTTTATGTTGGGCTAGCATTAAAAGAAAAACTCACCCATTTGCCTTGGAAACTTGTAGTTCTAGAAGGATGCCACTTCTTGAAAGACGAGTGGTTATGCCTGAGGAAAGCAATGTCTCCTAAGGACTCACATTAAGCATGTTTTATTAATTAGTTTTATGTATAAGAATGTAGATACAAACCAAATACAACAAACTAAACAGTGGATGATTACTCTGTTTTTCCAGTGTAATGTTACAGAAGTGGTATTCATACTCAGATCTAAAGCACTTGAGTATCTTCCTGCTGAAGTTGTGCTCCAGCAACTGCTTCTTAAGTACCCCCCTGCAGTAAGTACTCTCCTCTGCTTTATAGCATGCTATCCGGATATGTGGTATTTTGAAAGGACATTGTTCAGAACAGCACACCTGTATTGCATCCTCTCCCCAGTTTCATAAATGTGTTGTAATTCAAATAATCTAATCAGAAAATTTGATGGCTCACTGGTCTTGGTATAATTTACACCTTCTTGATAAGAACGATGCTTTTACTTTGATTTATTGTTTTCACTGAAGATCAGATCTTTTTGTCTAAAATGTAACTTCCTCCACAGTACATTTACGCATTTTTTTTCCATGTTTCAATCTCAGTTTACAGTCCTGAGATTAGTGTTTTTAAATATATTGCCAATGCCAGGTAATAGCATATTGCTGAGCCAAAGTTTTATTTCAATTAAGAAGATATTGTGCATGATCTCTAGCAAAAGGTAGATATCTCCACTCTAGCCACTAGATCTGATTTCTTGTATACCCTTTAACATATAGACATATATGTTAAAGAAAAATGTACTAGCAGTTCCACAGAGGGAGAAATCTAATTTCACTTACAAATTCAATTCCATGGGAGTGGGTGGATTTAGACAGTACATATAACTTGAGAGCTGTGTAGGTCTGGGGAGGAGTTTTCTTCAGCAACCACATATTAGATTTTCTACTTTAAATACTGTGTGTTTCTGTATCTCAACGAAAAAGAAAGAAAAGCCCCCCAAAAAGCTTGTTATTATTGTATAACTAGTAACATAATGAAAACGTTCTTCATTTATCTTCACAGCACAGGAATGTTAACTAATATGCTGTGTTTTTCTGGACTTAGCTATCACTCTCTGGGTATGTCTGTTATGATGAATATTATGAAGATTTTATCCCCAGCCCTGGCATTTGTCCATATGTCCTGGTTTCAGCTGGGATAGAGTTAATTTTCTTTTGAGTAGCTGGTATAGTGCTATGTTTTGGGTTCCGTATGAGAAGAATGTTGATAACACACGGATGTTTTCAGTTGTTGCTAAATAGTGTTTAGACTAAAACAAGGGGTTTTAAGCTTCTCATGCCCAGCCAGCAAGAAGGCTGGAGGGGCATAAGAAGTTGTGAGGGGACACAGCCAGGGCACCTGACCCCAACTGGCCAAAGGGGTATTCCATACTGTGGGAAGTCATGTCCAGTATATAAACTGGGGGCAGTGGGGCTGGGGGGATCGCTGCTCAGGGACTAACTGGGCATTGGTCAGTGAGTGGTGAGCAATTGCATTGTGCATGACTTTTTTTGTATATTCCAATCCTTTTGTTATTATTGTCATTTTATTATTATTACTATTATCATTATTAGTTTCTTCCCTTCTGTTCTATTAAACTGTTCTTATCTCAACCCACGAGTTTTACTTTTTTTTTCCCGATTCTCTCCCCCAACCCACTGGGTAGGGGGGAGTGAGCGAGTGGCTGCGTGGTGTTAAAACACAACAGTGTCATATGACACAAATTCGTGAGGTAATATAAAGAAGAATGTAGAAAGAATTTTACAGCCATTTTGTAGAGAGGTGTTTGTTAAAACTATCAGAAGATACAAAGATGTTATGACTTCTTGACACCTAAATAACTATCATCAAAGAGCAAAAAAGGAAAAAGATAAATTATGACTCAATTTGTACAAAAGGTCCTGTGAAAAAGAAGAAATTATATATTAATAAGAGGTGAAAGAAGGAGGTGGGAGAAGCAGCAAACTAGTCCTCTCTGTGTGCTTACAGAAAACTTTGTGCAAACTCATGCTTTTATAACTGCATTCAGACATTCAGCTGCCTACTGGCTTGACAGAGCACTTAAAAGAGTTACAGGTCCTTTCTTCATCTGTCCTTTCCTTATTTGTCCCCTACACACTACTGTCAAAAAACATTGAAGATTTTCACATGATGATCTCCATGGCTGTTTTATGATGTCTCTAAGGACATAGTTTAGTTGGGACAACCAAATAACCTTAACATTTCTAACTGTGAAAAATATTTTCAGATTGCACTGATGTATGTATCAATTTTTCTTGTTGTGCTGCAAATCCACTTGATAACAATAAGCTCACTATCATCTTGGTCAGCTGAGCTGCCATTTCCCATAATTAAAAAAAAACAACCTAAAATCCTCGCCCTTTGCCAGCAATCCCAGAACCTGACAGACTGTAAATGAGCCCTTTGGTTTTCTGAGCACATCTGTTGCCTTTATCATGTTAAAACGCATTCCAATTCACTTGCATGCTTTTAAATTAACTAGAACGATAGTCATAAGGACAACAATTTAGCAGAATTCAACAACCAGATATTATCAGCATGGTATAACTGTGCCATGTTCATCAGGGCTTTATCTCTTTCATAACCTGCATGTGCTGATCTAGAAAAAACTGTAGGAATTTAATTAATACAAATATACTATGCCTTGGCTCCTTAACCTGTTTTCTATTAACTGTCCCAAGAACTGCCACCAGAATAAGACTGAAGAAATTCCAGGTGCAACTAAATTGCCTTGCTTTTTGGTTTTTTGTTTGTTTATTTGTTAATTTGAGGAAAGTGTTTTGTTTTATTTTGTTTGGGGTTTTTTTTAGTACAACTTAGTACACATCTGTCACAATGAATTTGAGTAGTCAAATGTGATTTTTATTTGCAGCTTTTTTAATAACAACTCTTTTCTTCTGTGTTAATATAATACTTTTCTGAAGAGCTTAGAAAAGGTTTGCCTGAAAAAGAAACAGAAATATATCTAAGCATAAGTATGTGTATAAACTTGCTTACATTTGTATAAACCTGTTGGGTTTGAGTTTGGCTTTGTAAATATGCTCAACTTTTAGTGAAGTCATCAGTAAACTCCACGTATCTGAAGGCCTAAATTGAATTCAGTGTGAAAAGCAGTTGAGTGCAATGAACTACCTAATCCTTTTTGTAAGCACAGTTGCTGCAATAAGTAGCTGATTTCAAAGAGAAAGATAGTATAAATACCAGCTGGCTTATGCACACAAGCTAGAAAAGTGTCTAAGGGTTGTAGAATAACGAGTTTTGTTGGCCTAAAATGATATAGTTAAAAAGAATCAGTGAGCTGTTAGCTATTGAGACTTCATTCTTTTCTGTCAATGTTAGATTGCCTCCTCTAGAAAAATCTTAAACTAATTATTTCCAGTAATATATTATTGAGGTGTCTTTCTCTTTCGTCACTATTTACAACTGACGGTTCTCTGCATCTGGAATGTTTGTGCCGTATTTGCTTTTTCCACAAATAACTATGTAGGTGAAGATTACTAGACATTTTGCAGCACATTATTTAGAAACACACTTTACTGAATCAGTGAGAGGCATTTTTACATAGATAAAATCAGAAGCCACATGAATAATGACCACTTGAACAAAAAATAAGTGAGCAAGTAACTGATGAAAAGCTGACCTGGGAACAAAGACGGTATTGCTTGTTCTAAGCCTAACCTAGTGTTAATCTAATCTCACGACGATTTGACAAGTTGTAAAGACTGCAAAAAAAATAAAAGAAGTGACAAAATGAGAATCAACTGTCTGTCATGATTGTGACTGGACAGAATGAATTAATTATGGATTTATACAGAATGACCGATGAGGCAGGGAAGCAGAAGGAAGAAAACAATGGGGAATAAAGCCCTCACCTAACATTGTGAAAGAAATGCACCTTGAGTGATGAAACACCAGATCTTGGACTCCTGTTCAGTCACACATAGGACTCTACTAAATCTCACTTAGTCATACTTTTGTTTATTTGCCTGCCCTGTGAGTTGCCTATGCTCATCTCTTCTAGGTGGTGACTATACTAGAAGTATTTCCTTAACTGTCTGGCCAGATTGGTGAGGAGTAGCAATTCCCAAGTTGTGTGAAACAAGGACATCAACACAAAAATCTGACAGAGTGATTCATCCAAATTAATACTCTGCCTTGGAAATATGAAATATAAAAGTCACTATGCATCCCACGCTGAGTATTATGACATTTTGTTCCTTGTAGAGAAATGAGAATCCCTTGCAAAACTATTATGCATCAAAAACATATTTGCCAAAGTTATATAGAGTTTTAATTGTATTAACATCCTAACAATTTATGCTTCTAAATTTCAGAATTTTTTTTCTATTTATGCAATGTTGATGTCTCTAACTCTTTTGCATTTGTACACCCCAGCTCACTATACCCACTGAATTTCCTGTTCTACCTTTTTCTCCCTTATTTTGACATCCCAGAATGCAAATATTGAATAATCACTGCTGAAATCTTCAGCATCTCTTGTAACTGTGGATAGTTTCTAAACCCTCTTTAATCCTGTGTTTTATCAACTTTTATGTTCTTATCTCTCCCTGTCAAGGCTCATGTAATCATACCCTTCTCTCACATGTCTTTCCATATATGCACTTTATAGTTTCTATTTTCATCTTACCTCACTAATATTTTCTTGTCTGTTAGACATAAAAATTAACCTTTCATATTATAAATAAACCTCTACCACTTTTCAGAACCCAACATCCAAAATAAAAAATACAACATGCAATTCGTCTCACCAACAACTGGAAATCTAGTAAATAAGAATTCTATTGCATCCATTGTAGAGTATTTTGAAGAAATCTGATGCTTAGAAAAAGCATAATTAGGAATAGGATGATTAGGAAGGTGCAACTTTGTCAAGATAATTTAATAAAGATAGTAAAAATTATGGATTAAAAAATATAAATTAAAAAAAAGGATCATAAAATGCCAGGTTAAGTTTAACATGCACAATTGTTAACATGAATAAGTCAGAGAAACCGCATACACACACTCACGGTATAAATCTCAAACACAAATACATTTCAGCAAATTCATGGCACTTCCAAAAGTTGTTTTCAAACCATCTTTAGTTTTCAAACCACTTAAAAAAAAAAAAAAAAGAAGAAGAAAAAAGTAATATCTGGGGAAGAGCAAGAATTATGATTACAGGTGATCAGTTTTAAAAGCAAACAGAAATTAGGTTCCAACCTCCTTACAAACAGCATTATACACTATATTGTGCACGCCTGCAGTACCAGCAGGATAACAAGGTAATTTAGCTTATATAATAATTGACTAAAGTGGAGCATAACTGAGGTTAGAAGAATTGTTAATGCTACTGAAAGGCGAATGAGGAATGACCTGTTTACTACAAGAAAAACAGGCAATTAGCAAGTAAAAATTCTCTTCTCAACTTTACCCTCAGTGTTAAATACCTTACATGAGGAAATTTTTTACATGTTCTTCTGCAGCTAAGATCTGAGTCCTACACCACTCAAACGTGCTGAATAATACATCAGTTCTTGGTCATCCTGGGTCAATAGAACTATTTTTGGAGTAAAATACTATTTAGTGGGAGAATTTTGCTGTTTGCAATATACATAGCTAGGGAATTTGTTTTAATCTGAACTATAAACTAAAGCTTTTGTTGTAAGATGAAGCATAAGCCTCTATTGTACCTTAGAGAAATTAATATAGTCATATTAGTATTAACATAGTGCTATTAATATTGTCCTAAAAATTGAAAGTACCCTGTGGGATAAAGCTATTTCAAGCTTCACTCAAGTGCTCAGAAACTCCCTTTATTTTCTCTTACTTGTTCTGAGAAAATGTTAAGCATAGTTAAAATACTGATAAAGCTAAGTGGCTCTCAAACATGCTTTTATTTTAATATCATAGATGTCACTCATATCTATGGTGTAATATTGATATCCTGTGTATAATTATGTAAAGATTACTTTTACATCAATGTAAACTTACAGCAAAATTCAGACACTTATGTTGCAATAACCTGAAACTGGAATTTAAATTGAAATGATGAAGAAAAGCAATTTTGGAAACCATCACAAAAGTTAAAAAAACCTCAAACAAACTTCAATTCTTGACATAAGCTGATTGCAGCTGGAACCTGCCATGGAAATATGTATGTACATAGAGGATTCTGTGCTCCTCTTCTCCACTGCAATCCCTGCTGCTGTTGACCCAATTCATTCATTTTCATCTCTTTTTTTAACTGTCAGCAGTGCATATCAAAAAGATTGTCTGCTGCTTAGTTCATATAGTGGCAGCACAGAACTATTTAGAATGTCTTTTCTGTAAATTGGTCTCTATAATAATTCTGGTTTTTTTCAGCTACTATAATATTGATAGGTTGATCCAGTGAACCACAGTGAAATGACTGCATTGCTTTATGGAGTAGTGAGAAGCACCACTAAAATTTGTGGTAAGATAGAAGAATTTAAAATGAACTGGCACATTTCCTCTATGTAAAATATAGAATAAATGAAACCATCAGTGTAAATGGTATCTTTAAATTCTTTACACATAAAACTTTTGTCCAGAAGTAATGAAGTAATGAAGAATACATAGAATATTTGTAACTTTAGAATAAAATTTTATAGTGTGTTGTCACTATAGCTTGAATAATATATTATGTTCCACTGTAATTGCCATTTCATATCTTTGTGCACCTAGGTGTGTCACTTGAATCAGCAATGCACAATTTTTTGATCTTCTCCTAGAAATTACTATTTTATTTTAAAATGCAAACACGTTTTTAACAATAATGTGTACCTCTGATTATCAATTTGCTACAGAAAAATAAAAAAAAGAATTCCATATCAGAAATGTTGAAGGATCCAAACTCTACTCAAAGAAATCTGTTATCATTAAAGGGCATTTTTCTTCTGGTTTTAACTGAAAGCATTTATGATGGTCACATGTAATAGGTTCCAAACTGAATAACGAGGTTTCCAAACAGAGACAACTAACAGAGAAGTTACATCACATAGGAGAATCGTATTTCCTTTGACTCAAAAAGGTGCAGGATTTTCCTTTCTGTTCAGTGCATGCTTTAAAATGGCTACCATCCATTTTTTTTTCTGACTAGCATTTTTAAAAATTTAGAACATGTTTGAACAAGTAGTAAAACTAGATCACTGTGTCTATAGAGTTGCTGTGACAAAGGTTTTGTAATTTATACTGTTAATGGGGAGTTTTAAGTCTAAAAAACTTGTTGAATTCTCCATAAATTCTATGCAAATGTTACCCTTGTTGTACCTGTACATTTTAACCCATCCCAATTCATAATCTTTTTGGAAAGGCACTTAGGATCCAACTAGCTGTGCAATCTCTGGTTTTCAACTTTTTTCAACTTCTTCAGGAGACATTTTGGTGAAGCAAACAAATAAAAAGCCTTAAGAGAAGGATAATGAGCAAAACCTATTTCTTAACTACCAAAAATGTTTCAAACAACATTACATTTACAGATCTTAAAGCAGTAGAGTGCTTAATATTTTTTCCTCTGTGTCCCTATCAAGCTTGTGCATCCCAGATGCACACTGAGATGATTTTATCTCAGTCCATAAGGCCATTTAGCTCTTATTCAGAACTTTCAGGGCTGGGAGAGAGCATTAGGAATATCTTGTCCAATCTGTTACCTAGGCTATATCATAGATGTCTGAAATATTTTGTTTGAACTGCAGCACATCTTCTGGTAATGTTCAATCTTGACTTTGAAAAATGCAGCTCAGTAAAATCTATGACAACCCTTGGCAGGTAATTCTCATAACATTCAGCATTATAGCAATATGACTGTTTCTTCTGCCAGCCTGGTCTAATTTTCTGCCTGTGCTTCTGGGGTACATATGCTCTGTCCAAGCCCAGTTAAAAAAAAATAAAAAAATTTTCTCATTTGAGAGAGAAAAATTGCACTTAAATTTTATATGTTTTATCTTGAGTTTTTCCACTGCTACAATATCAATATTTACTCTTAAAAAAAAAAATTGTCCTGCATGCCTAGATACATTGAAAATAAGGTCTCAAACCTGTTAACTGGCAACCCAAAGCTAGTAAAAGTATGGCTATGATGACAACAGTCTGAACTATAGAGAAGGTAGGTAGAAGTTTTTAAATGTTATTGAAGCAGTGAATTCCTCAGGATTTTTCCAGTACTAAGCAATAAAATAATGGGTCACCCTATGCTAACACCTCAGCTTTTACTACATACTCACCTGCTAAACTCATCACTGCTGATAAAAGAATAAAGTGTTTAAGAAATTAAGGAAAGACTTGAAGTCTAAGTTATGATTTTAAAAGTATGAAAGCTAATCTAGTGAGAGTCAGATAGTAGACTTTGTCTAATACACTGCACTAATAGGTAACTTCCTTTTTTATACTGATATTCAAAGCTGGGCAGCTAGATAACCTTCCCATGTCTTCCTCCTCTTAACTGTGTATTAACACCATGTCTGCTTGCAGTCTGTCTTACAAGAAGAGATGGTGTGGAAAGAAAGCTATGAAGGAAACTCCCCCAGATATAAGGAATGTTTTAGTGAAAATAATTTTTGTTTTTCCATTAAGACACCAAGAAATCTTTATCAGCTCTGGTTTCAACAAAGCTTTATCCCTGTGTCTTTAATACAAAATATTATATATTAATATAGCTATAACTATCTGCAGGGATGCTTAGAAAAGAGAAATTATATTTCAAATATTTTTTTTCACAGTACATAAAAATGGAAAATAACAACAACAAAACACCCTAGAAAGAAAACTAAGGTGATGGGACAGAAGAAGTGTGACAGAGTGAGGTGCTGCATCAGTCTGTTCATGACGTCCATGCTCTTGCCTATGCACCTGGGCATGGAGACATCAGGGTTGCGCTGACGGGCCATCAGGTGGAGATCATGTCAGTCATACCTTTGCCAGAGACCAGTGGGCAGCTGCCACCATGGTCTGATGACCGTGGTGCAAACAGCAGAGCACTCTTTTCCTTTTTCACATCTGAGGTTAGTTAAAGCTGACAACAGATTGAATAACAGATCATCACTGCTTGAACCCGAGCTGCAGAGTAATTTAAGTTCACAGTTACGCTCTCAGTTGATTATGAATGAGGCAAGGAGAGAGACTTCAGCCTGGTAGCCAGGACTTGTAAGAGCTTCACTCTGTGATGAAGGGGCTTGCTTTGACTTTCCTGTTGAACTTCTGGGTATATCTGGGTGTTCAGGGACTGATAAAGCATCCACTGAAGCTGGTGAAAGTCTGGAAAATAAGATCTACCACCTGCTGTTCCTGAGTGTGTGGGAGCAGAGGAGGAAAGTGAGGAGGTGCCTTGGGGCTTCCTGGTAATTTCTTCTTGCAAAACGATCAGTATCCCCTTCTCTCTAAGCAAAAACCCAATCCTTTTAAATGTTCTTTTGCTTTTAACGGAACTCATTGCCAGTGTGCAAACACAGATGATGTTTTATATAATTTGTAAATTATTGCTATGCATATGATATTGTGACTGCAGAAACAAACCAACAAAATTGAATTATTACAGAGGCTGATATAGTACCATAAATGCATATAGAGAACCATACTTTGAGCGTATATGTAACACACACCTCTCCTTCAAAAATCTTTCTGTGGCCTGTTAATTAAATTGAGAAAGATTACAGGCTTCCTCCTTACACAGAAAAAAATATGCACAATAAACAAGAGAGTGAAATCCATGCTGGCTACACTGAATTAATTTCTCTGTGAATGCAAACCTTAAAATTTTCAGGCAGTTTGCAGTATCTGCTCTTATTTGCATATATTTGATTGTAAATTTCACAAACACTGTGACAGTTTTATTACAAAGCTATGATACAAAAATAATGAAAAAATAAATTAGGCATTCAAATAAATGAAAGACTAGAATGAATTTAGTAGCATCTTTTTAAAACAGGCCATGAACTATTGCCACAAGCTGTATGTAATATTTTCCATCTTTAAAGTGAGAGTTCATATAGTTTGTTAAAATGTATTAGCATATAAATATTTTAAATTTAGTGAAGACGTAAGTTACAGTTGCTTTCTTTCAGTAGGTTTAATTTTGTTGTTGATATCATTTATAATTTGTTGAGTATATTAACACTGTTGTTCATATGATTCTTGTGAAAATATTGCTGCTTGACAAACCCAGGATTGCGAGCTTGGAAGGAGATGTAATTTCACTTTCTGTGGATGAATTTGTCTAATTTTTCCTGATTATTTGTCATCCTCAGCATGATCACATTTAATATGCTATAAAACAGGAAGCTTGAATTCTAAAATGCAATTTAATAAAGTTTTCACATTTAGTTAATTATTTTACATACCAATTTGTTTAATATAATGAAGAAATCTGTCAGGCTTGTCCTTTGGGATTTGTATGTAAGCAATTTGCAAGAAAAATCCAGATTGTTCTAGTTTTAAGAGTTGCAGGACTGATGAACATATATATACTGATATTGCTATATGCAAATACCTATAGACTGTAATGGGTTAATTGAACTAAACATATTCGCAGCAACATTTTTGAGTCTAATGATCAAGCCTTCAGTTCCCACTTCAGTTTATCAAGTTAAAAAAGTGTAGAAATGGGGTAGATTTATAATTCAAATAAAACCTAGACCAATAAAAAAAAAGTTTGTGCATAAACCCACAAATAATTAGATTTGTATCCAAGTTTTGATCCAATTGTTTGATTTGAACCAAATCAAATAATTCTTTCAACTTCGCACTGCAGAGGAGAGCATTACACTGAACTTGACTTCATAATTTAAAGTGAATAGTCTTAATTTTCTATCTCTTCCGTGAACTCTCCACTCTATGCTAGGCAATCGCCAAACACCCCAAACGTAAAACAACGATGATACCTTTTCTATGAAGACTTTTAAGAGGGCAATTAATTTCTGAAAGCAAAAGGATATGGTATAAAAAGTATCCTTAATTACACTTAACTTTTTTTTTTTTCACATGAACTACATAAGGTTTACCATAAAGTAACAAAGTTTTTATAATGGTCTAAGAGTAACTAATATAAAAATTAGTGCCTTCAGTGAAAGTTACTTGAGCAGTGCAGGACAGAACTCTGAGACTGCAGTCCTCTACGCACTGTTCTTTCCTTTCACATTTACCTATTTTATGAAATTGGGGCGGGGGGGGGGTCTTAATATTCTTAGTAAGATGGAACAGGACATCTTGTTTCTTAGACTAGAATTTCAGAGCTCTAAGCTCTAACAGAACATTTTTCCTTCTACTATAAGTGGTCGCGGGAATGACCTTATTTCTTGAAGTCTTGCTATTTGTGGTATGCTTTTCAGGTCAAAACACTAAGGGCATGAAATTGCTATTAGGTCTAGCTATTAGAAGAAAGAAAGCAATAGGCTGCAGTCTTCATTAATCACATCTAATGCAACAGTTAAGAAAAGAGGGTTAGCAAAAGGCTACATCCTATTTATCAATTCAGGATTTCAACTTTCAGAGATATGATGTCAAGAAAATGGCTGCTGTCAGCAAACACACATTTGCTAGCTATTGAAAGGGCAAAAGGACAAGGGACAGTAATTTTCCTACAATGCATAGGAGAATCATTTTCATACCATGAGGGACTCAAATGTGGAACAATCATTAAGACTAACGTGACTAAGGGTTTTGACTACTGCTTTAAGCTTAATGAGATCTAGTTTCTGGGGGGGGGGGTTTGTGCTTTAACCTGAGGCTATGATTCTCAGAAAGTCTAGGAAGTTACACACCCAGCCATCAGAGGAGTTTGCTGTATTTTTTGCACATAATGCTTTTAAGGTCTTCAAAATATTGTAGCCTAGAGCTGCAGTTGATAAAATTAATGTTTCATAACTTTATTAAAAAAAATAGCAGGAAAGGTATAAGACAGTACCTTGCTTGTTAATAAGACAAAGTCACATAGCTGTGAGCTTGCAGAAGCTATTTGCACATGTGCTTTAGCTTTATCACAAGCCTCTGCTGACTTTCTACTCCACCCACGCAAAGATCTAGGTTTCTTTCATTCCACTGTTCTAACACTAAAATGTACTCTCTTGGGACATCTCATTCAACCTGTCACCTGTAGTGCTGTGACTGCCATCATGTTCTAGGAAGAAGTGTTTATTTAGCAGTACTTCTTCAGTGTAAAGTGTGAGAGTCTAACCTAAAATGCCACACATATATCATTGCATATCTTTAAAAGTCCACTACTGCAAATGTGTCTATGTGCATAGTAATGATTTTTCATCCGTGACTTGGTTTTTGTATTATACATCATTTTGTTTAGATTCTCTGGGCTCAAAGTACTCAGAAATCATATTCAGCCAAGAAGCTGAAGGCTAAGAGTTAAGAAAAAGGCAATTTTTTTTCCCACTGCACATTAGGTTATCTAATATATCTAGCAATCCTCTAGTTACGCACCTAGAATTGATGGCATTCTGTGGTCATTAAAATGCCTGAAACCTTTCAAGTTTGGTTTTTTTTTTTCCTTAAATTCAAAATTGTAATATCTAAAACTACCTGTATAGGCTGAAAGACAATGAAAGGCTGAACCAAAGGAAGGCTTTTTGCTTTCTGCTCAGATTCTTAAGATACATCGTTTCATCTGAGGGTTCCCCGTCATTTCATGCACAGAAAAATGAACAACTGCTCTCATTCATAGCAGAAAGAGGAATTATTTTATTTTTTAAAGCCTCTGAACTAGTTCTGTAGCATCCCAGACAATTAACTATCCCTAATGATCTTCACGATGGTCCTGTAAACGTTCCATCAAATATAATTTGGGCACAGAAGAAGAATCAGGTAGTTGCTGAACTACATCTTTAATAAATGATGTCCCTGCAAAGTTACTCAAGTGTTACTGTCAACTAAGCTTCACATCTCTCATCGTCCTCATAATCAGCTAGCTGTTGAGGATCATATATAACACAGGTCTGCCATTTGCAAAGCTTCAGCTGAAAGACTGATGCCCTTGGTGGCATAAATTGTGACCACAATTCTCAAGCAGTGAGACTCATAAGAAATATGTGCTGACATCACATTTCTACATTTTACTATGGAACTGACATTTATGCCATTTATTGCCAAGTGAGAGATGAAGCAAAAATAAAGGACTAATGAAAGATGTCATTAAACTTCCAAGAAAGTGTAAGACCTGAATTTAAATGGAACTGTATGGGAGATGTGTAGCAAATGTAACACTAATCCACCTCAAAACCTCAGGGATGAGAGGGCAGTTGTCCTATAGAGAAGGACCCTTGAGACCCTGTGTCAAGAACATAAAAAGAGGACGAGATTACATAAACATGATGTACTCTGAATGTCCTATATCAGTCTGTGATTCAGAAACATGGAACAGGTTCTCTTGGCTCCCTGACTCCAGCCAAATTCCATGGATTAATAAATTATTGTTGTGTTTCAGGGTGGGGTTTTTTCATGAATGGAAGAAAGAGGTCTGACTGAGTGAGGAGGAGACATCCAAAGAAACTGACAATGTGGATAAGTCTTTTGTCCTTCAGCAAGAAAGCTTGATTTCTATAAAATAATTAAAATAGTAACAAGTTAAAATTATTTCTGGGTTTAGACTTAAGTATTTGGACATAGATAGCTAATGCCCAGATTTTTGTCTAAGGAGCAAGTTCTGCTTTTCTGAAAATGGCATATCAGTGAAAAAAACCAGTAAAATGGGGAACATAAATTCTCTCCCTCTCCCCCCCTGCCCTTTCTCCCCCACCTGCCCCAGATTGACATCTGAGACTTAAATTATAAAGAAATGATCTCCCTTAAACTGAAGAATGTCATATTTATTGCATCTTTGGAACACTTTCCATAATGCCTTTATCTCACATCTGAGCAGAGATATCTCCTGTTTCACAGGATATGAGTTGTCTGACTTCCTCTCCCTCAGTTACTCTCAGAAATACAGTCTCCCAAACGTTATGGAGAAAAAAGATGACATGGAGGTACTTGGTTCAGCCAGGCATGGCCCTTATTTCTTTTTATTATCCGAACCCATCAAAGAATTGACAGCATCTCTTATGTAGTCTCCTTGTGATAATTGTGAGAGTGGGCTGTTCATCCAGACTGTAATAATAGATTTTGCAATTTCACACTAACTTCAGTTAATACAAACGTGACTGCTAGGAACAGAATTTCCATTGTGAGAGTATAGTAATATGCTTTCTTTTGTGTGTGAATGTCTAAAAATCTTGCTTAAATAGTGCTTTCTTCTCTGTGCCAAGCAGTTATACTTTCAAAGATAGTTGCCTGCTCAGTATTTTCTTCAATGCAAACTTTTGGCTTCTATTAACTGAATGAAAGCTCTGAAAACTTCACAGTCTCTGCTACAATTGTGAAGTGCTCTTCTGGCCTGATAACAGCAATGTTAACAAAATGTGTGTTTGACACATATGACAATTTTTGCTTAAGGCTTATTTTGAAGGCTCCTAATAATTTAGCAGCAATTGGAAATTTCTTGTTAAATGGTAGAAAGCTCTTTAAAAAAAAAAAAAAGAAAAAAAAAGAAAAAAGAGAGTGATTTAACCAAAAGTGAGAAAGCTTTATAATGTGAGCATGCATATATATAAAAATTCTAACAGGGGAGAAGCTCAGAAGACTGAGGTAAGAAACAACCATATCAGCATTGACATGTGTGATTGACTAGATTGGAAACTACGTACAGAAGCTAAGTGTGTTCAGATTCATAGGGCCAAATGGTTTTCACTGGAGCATACTGAAAGAGCAAGGCCATTATGACCTGTGAAATATCATGAAACTAGGGAAGGGTCCATACTAGCTGAAGATGGCATCTTTAAGAGGAGCAAGGACAAGTGTTTGGGGACAAGTGTTAATCTCAGTCCTTGAAAGATCCCAACCATGTTTTTTTGAATCCATTTCCAAGCATGTTAGGACATGTAAGTAATCAGAAACAGTCAATACACATTTGCCAGTAACAAATCATTCATGACCACACTGATTAGAGAATTATTGATAATTAAGATAATATTGATAATTACAGAATTAGTGATAATTAAGAGTGGTGATGCAATATAGCATGATCAAGAAAGCCTTTAACACTCTCGTAGCATTCTCATTTGGAAGCTGGGGAAATATGGACTGAAAGAACAAGCCATCAGATGGAATGAAAACTGGCTGGACCTCCAGGCTCAAATCAATGCCTTGACACCCAGCAGTGGGTCCCTAACAAGCAAATTAACCCAGGAGCTGCTGCTGAGGCCAGGATGGCTTAATACTTTAATCATCAACCTAGACAATGAAGAAGAAATTACTTTCAACAAATTTTCTGTACTTCAAATTAGCTGATAATAGATTTCAGTGCAATGGTTATGTTTTGGGTTTGTGTGGCTGGGTTTCGGTAGCAGGGGAGGGGGCCTCAGGGCCAGCTCCTGTGAGAAGCTGCCAGAAGCTTCCCCGGCTCCGAGTGGGACCCGCCGCTGGCCAAGGCCGAGCCCGTCAGCGATGGCGGGAGCCCTCTGGGAGAACAGTTGAAGAAGGGGAACCTGCAGTGGGGGAGGAGAGCGGGATGCGAGAGAAAGCCCTGTGCAGGCAGCAAGGTCAGTGAGGAAGGAGGGGAGGAGGGGGATGCCCCCGCAGCCCGTGGGGAGGCGGCAGGCTGTCCCCCCCCAGCCCACGGAGGGGAGCGGGGCAGCAGATGCCCACCCGCAGCCCAGGGAGAGAGGAGCCCCCGCCGGCACAGGGGGATGTCCCTGAAGAAGGCCACGACTCCATGGGAAAGCCTGCGCTGAAGCAGTCTGTGCCTGAAGATCGGACCTCAGAAAGGACATGCACCAGGGAAGTTAGTGAAGGAATGGAGCCCAGGGGAGGAACCCCATGGTGGAGCAGGGGACGAGTGAGGAGTCCTCCCCCCGAGGAAGAAGGAGCGGCAGAGACAAGGTGTGGCGAGCTGACCCCAACCCCCTTTCCCCATTCCCCTGCGCCGCTGAGGGGAGGAGGTGGAGAAAATCGAGAGCAGAGCTGAGCCCGGGAAGGAGGGAGGGGTGGGGTGGAAATGTGTTAAATGGTAGAACTTCAGTCCAGAGGAATTTTGAAAACTCTACTACCAGTCTTACAGAAGCCTCATGAATTTCAACAAACAGAAGTGTAAAGTTTTGTGTTTGGGGTGGAATAACCTCATGGTGGGGATTAGAGGGGTAGAGGAAGGTACAGGCCAGGAACTGACTGGTTGGGTGGCAGCTCTGACCAAAAAGACTAGGAGGCTGGGTGGGCATCAGGTTGAAAAACAGTGAAAAGCATGCTCTCATGTTGAGTAAAGAAAACTGCATAGCCAGCAGGTCAGGGGACCTTATTCTCTACCTCTGATCAGCACTCATCGGGCCATAACTAGAACATTCTGTTCAGTTTTTAGTATATCATTTTCAGAACAATGTTGGATTCATCCAGTAGTGGGTTACCAGGACTGTTAGGGCAAGAGCATATGTCCTATGAGAAGTTAAAGGAGCTGTTAAACAGCTTGTTTATTCTGGGAGAGTGCAAACTGACACTACTAGCAACCTATAACTAGATATGGGAAAGTTATAAATACTATGAAGATATACTTTTCTGAGTCATGCCAGCTGATAAAAAAAGGGGCAGTAACCACAAATCGTACTTTAGGAGATTCAAAAAGGACAACATAAAAGCCTTTAGGTATGAGGGTAGTGCACTAATATAAGAGTTTAGCTGGAGAGATTGTGAAATGTCCATCCTTGGAGCTTTTCAAGACTTAGATAGACAACCACTGATGTAAACTTAGCAATAGTCGTTGGTTTGAATGGGAGGCTTAACTAACTGCCCTCCAGAGGTCCTTTATCATCAGTATCTCCATTCCTGTTTCTTTTCTTCCGCAAAGCACTTTGTTGCTTTCTGAATAATGTGTCTATAATCTCTAATACCTTGTAATTGTGCACTCTGTGAGGGTTTTGCTGAATGTTCAAAATGCATTGTACAAGAGTATATTCTGTCTTTTTCTCTGATATTTCTTCATAATGCCTATCATTCTTTTAGCTTTATCACTGATTTGACTCTACTGAACTGAGATTTTCACACTTCTAGCATTTTACATTTATCTGTATTTTATTTAATCTGTCATTTTAATCCTCAGTTATTCAGTACCAAAGACCTTCTGAAACTTTCTGCAGTTGGCTTTTTCTTTTACTGAACCAAACATTTTACTTGTTCATAAAAGTCTTGAGTATTGACATGACTAGGTAGAACAGCATAAGTACTATCTCTTATTAATAAGGGTCTCCAGTGTTGACCTATCTACTTCAAAATTCAAATCTGTTTCCCTTTTTTTAAAGCAGATATTGTTTATCCCTATGTGAATCTTTCCCTTTTATCCCATGATGGATCAGGTTTTTCAAGATGTTTTGATAGAGTGTAGCTGAATGAACTTTTGAAAAATCTAAGTAGATTTGGATTAGCTGGATATTCTCCTTTTTCAGATATTCACTGATTACCTCAAGGAACTCCATGAGGTTTGTGAGACACATCAGTGGAAAAAAATAGCTTTGTTTTTTTCAGAATACCCCTGTAACCAGTAGTTAAACAAGAGCTTACACACTATATTCTGTCATTCAACAATTTTATCCTTTCTTTCTTTTAGAACATCTAGATAAATAGGATAGGGCACTGACAAATTGTTAGTGTTCATTTTGTTTATTCTTTATGTAATTTACCCTGACACTTCAGAATCTTATTGAAAACATAGCTGCATTCTAGACAGCCTATTACCCTTTGAGGGAAAATTTCATCATGGGATCCTCTCCAAGATTCCCTACGGTTTCAGTGCAAATGCAAGGTGTTCATTAAGTTTGAGGGTTTGTTGGGTTTGGTTTTGTTATTTGTTTGGTTTGTTGTTTTTTTTTTCTCATAGACATTATCTTCTTTAAATTGGTCTTTGAAATAAAAACAATTCAATATTAGACGAACAAGCTTGAACAAGTTTTGTTTCGAAGCTCTCACAGGTTTTTATTTGTTGACAAAAGTTTTAGTTTTGCACTAAAAGAATAAACTAAATGTAGAATAGATTTACATGTTAATCTCAAATCACCCATCTTCGGTGGAGTTAATTGAGATTTACTGCCTGAATTCATGCTGTCAATGTAGAGAGTGAAATAATTCAGGACAATTTAGGATTTATAAATTCATTGTAAATAAGTCTCATTTGATGAAATTCAAATCATAATCTGCATTACTGTCCCTCCAGAATGGGAGATTCCACTTTAGATTTAAATAGAGACTTTGTATGAGAATAAGATTAAATTCAGATTAGGGAAAAGGGCAAAAAATGATTTTTCATGGAGAAAATGCAGAAGTTTTGCTACTTTCTTACTTCTGTTGACATGGAAGAGAGTTTAATGGAAAGCCATCATTTTATGTGCAAGACAAAACTAATGGTGGTCTTGCATAAACATGAAATAATGACTTGTATTTGGTATCATCAAAGTGCTATTGACAACAGACTACACAGAAGAAACCTGGAAAATATACATTAAAACCAAGCATTAATTTCAAAAAATTCTATACAAAAATCTATTGATACAACTAAGTTTGAAGATTTTAACAAAAGCAATATTTCCAAGAAAACTCTTTGGAGAATTAAAAAAGAAAAAAAGCAGTGCTTCCAGATTCACAAAGCTGTCTAAAGTGACAATGCTAAAAAAAAGTGTGAAATTTCATGTAAATTGATGGCTTACATTGATCTAGAGGGGGACTGGTAAATCTCAATTTTTTCCGCTCAAAAGTGAAGGTGTAAAAAGTGAACTTAAAAGACACTTGAACTTACCAAAAAACCCCTATTTAAGAAGTCTGACATAAGTATGTCTAGAATAAAGAGCTTAAAGAAATACAGGAAAGCTTTCACAATCAAACTACATCATCTGGCTTGCCAGACAAGGAGAAAAGTATATAAAAATCTGTCAAACTAAATAGTATTTAAAAGTTTTAACATTTTATCTCTGTAAAAAAATTGATTAATCCAGGTATAATTTAAATAAGCTCATGGAAAAGTCAGTGAACATTAATTTGCTTAATGTTTTTATGGTGTCCAACAATTTAAACCCCAAACCTCATGTATCATATACAACTTGAGTTCAGATCCTCGGTTGGCAAGTAGCCACCTTGACCTTGGAATAATACATTTTCAGTGCAGGCCTCAATCTATGTCTGACCTTTAAAAGATCGTTATATGAGATTGATGAAGCTGAGAGTGATTATCTTCTGTAACCATCATCATGCCATACAACATCTGATTATTTTCTTGCTTTATGAATTTTATACATCCTCTGACACTTCCAATTTATCAGTTATTGCCCTTCAAGTGAATCATCTGAATTTAAAATGATGAAATATTAAAGGTAAAGCAGCACATGCATATTGCTGTACTCTCACACAAGCACTACTCAATAATATATTCTAATTTGTTGACAAAACTTTTAAAGAATTTTCTCCTGTAGTCCTAAGCTGCACATGTATTTCATATGCCTAACAGTATTTAATAGACACATTTTCTTTGTACCTTCAGTCAGCCATCTATATTTTCAACTAATAGTATGGTTACAATTATTTGTACTAATAAAAAGGGAAATAAGAATATTCTGTGGGAAGAAAAGAAAAAAGAAAATGTTTCTATTTCTACTACAGAGCTGTTCATATGGATTCCAAAATAGTTTGCAAGAAAAGTGACATTATCACCCAACCCAATTAGAAATGGTAGATTGTTGAAGTCTGTGCCCCACTAATTAAGACCTATCTCACACAGGAAGGACAGTATAGGAAAACACTGGTAATAGTGAAAAAGTGAATGCCAGTGAAGTGGGGCTCTCTATTCTTTAGCTGTTAATAATGTGATATTTCCAAGATAAAACCTGTTATGACTGAGATCCATCTTAACCAAGATGTTTTCCTGCTTTCTCCTGTTGGAAAAACACTAGGATAACTTTAATAGTCAAGTGGATAAACAGCTACCATTCATTTCAGCCAGTGAATCATAGCAACTTATAGTTTGAACATGTTCTGAAAAGATCAGCTTCTGAAAATAACTCTTTTTCTAGTGAAGGAAATCTCTGAAATTAAGGTTAAGCTGCTCCTTTTATCTGGTGGAGAGAATGAAGTTAGTAATCTCTGCTTAACATGCTTTCTTCAGAATAAACACTTCCATCATTAATTTATTAGTACGTCCTGTGATCACAGTGCAAACTAGCTTTTGCAAATTATTACCTTTACATGTTGAATCTTGTGCTTGAATGTAAAGATTTTTTTTTCCCGTTTCCTATTATATACACAATGATAAAATACTGGCATAACATGAAGCTGAGAATTTTTCTTATGCAACATATATTAACAAGATTAGAATTTGTTTTGTGCAGCATGTAGCAAAATTAAACTCTGCAGAAAAGAAAACATCTGCATCTTTCCTTTGGCAAGTACTATCCGCTACCACAAATGACAGAGCCAGTTAAGAGCTCAAAGACAGCAATTTAAAAGAGGTTGTAACTTGAAGAAAACCTGTTGTCTTTGAGACACTAAGAAACATCCCATAAACGTTCAATCAAAATGAAATCTTTGGGCAAGATCATGAGTTGTGTTGATGTTGGAGTGCTCCCAATGTATGCTTAACTGAAAGAATAAAGAGGTAGAAGACAAACTTCTGTATTTTTAATTGACAAAATAGATATTTGTCAAGTTTAATCTGCATTTTTTTCTAGAAGTGAATCACCAGTGAGGAGAACAAGTAAATTTGCTACCATAGATAACATGCCTGTCACAGAAGAGGACAGAAATTTTCTGTGAAAGACGATCATTAAAAGCAAAATATTTTGTGGTATGGTGTCAGTTACAATGATGCAAGGCAGACTTTCAAAAGAAACTTGCTCCATTTTAATGGGGAAATCTTAAAATTCAAGTTTCCATAGACCCATAGATCACACAGTTTCCAGGACTTGTAAGGTAGAATTCAGGTGGTGGAGACAAAACAGGGACCTCAGAGCTTGCTTGGCAGGGTTTTCCAGGTAAATACTGTGTAGCCAAATTTAACTACAATTGTCAGATGGGTAGTCTATGTTTTGACAAAAGCTGTTGGGTTTTCTTTTAAATAGAAGCTTTTTGTTCCACTGAGTGAAGAACTGCAACATGAATTTAACCCCAATTAGTATTCTTTTTATACATATAAGTGCATATATACTGGACCTCTCCCACAAGACACAGTTCTGTAAGATACAAAAATTTCTTGGTTCCAAAGATTTCACAGAACTACTGTTCTCAAATTTCTTATTTCTTTGCAGGTCAGGTTTCTAACTTTTTGACTCACCCATGCTACTTATACATTATTTAGAGACAGATTCTCAAAACCTGCTCAACTTAATGTGTTTCTTATACTCAAATATTAATCTATATCACTTTGAGAAATGCAAAAGCTTTTCAAATAGCAATTGCCTATTATTTAGAATATCTCACTGCTTTTGTTAATCAGGTGTATTTTGCAAAGGCATAACATGATTGCTTCTCAGAATGACTGCTTTGGGAGTTTTAATTTCTTCTGAATCTTGTATTTACTATACATTATATCTTAGTTTGTGGATTCTAATGGAGTAATAATATAATTGCTGTATTATAAAATAATATTCTACTTGACTTTTTTTAACCTGCCTGGAACACTACAAAATTCCAGTCTCAAACTTAATCTTTAAACACTATTTTTTTTTTTTAATTTTTTTTTTTTTACTGGGGTTCAGTGAAAGAATATAGGAAGTCAATCAAAACTGAAAAATCACCCGTTCCAATAGTGAACCTCCAGATTACCTTAGATGAATAAAAAAAAGGAAGAAAAGAAAAGAGCAAAATTTGAAAGGAGCTTTTTATGCATTTTTCCTTTGACAGATTTCATAGCTATGTATAAATAACCTACCTGAATATAACATTCTGTAACTTTTTTAAAAAGGAAGATGAACTTGCTGACTTTGATGATGTCAGCTAATGATTATGTAGCCTTTAACATTTTAGGCTGGTTCAGGGGCAAGATTTTTAGCATATCTATTTCCTATGCTTTAGTTAATATCAGGGGGTGATCTCAGAACAGATAACTTGAATTCCTTTTGATGAAACTGTGCTAGAATATCTTTTCCAGTCACTAATGGGTATTCAGTTCATAGGAACAGTTGGAGCTACTCTGAAGTAAACCATCTCAGCACATACGTGGTAGCCAGCAGCGCCTCAGCACCAACCATTTCTACCTACAGATCCTCTCTTATTGTGTAACTATTTGATAATGCAAACCTCTTTCTGCTACTGCAGCCATATTTCCTCCAAATATATTAATGCATGTGCATATATGTCCAAAAGAGAAAGAGAGGGGAAAGTTTCAGCTTTAAAGTCTCCAGTTTTGCATGATATGAAACAAAATTGCATTTTCCCAAGTGAAGGATTCTTTTCAGGTTTAAAATATTTAGGTAGGTAATAAGAACGTTCCTCAGATCTATAGATTGTTGATCTACAAATCAATAAAAACTTTAAAGAATACATTATACTTATTACTGATCTTCCTTTATTCTGAGAATGGTTTCTGAAAAGAGCCCTTTTTATGTTCTTATAATTGCTGTGCAAGAAAAAAGTGAGCAAATTTTAACAGACTGGGGGAAAAACCCTAATATTTTTTTCTGGGGTCCTCATTATTTCTTGCACTTTCGTGATGGCTTTCCAGTTTGTGAGATTTTGACAGAACTAGCCTCATGTATTGGTGCTTCTTACAATGCTTTAACCATATATTTAAAGAAGGTTAGTATTGTTTACTACTGAGCCGAGGAGCAAATGACACAAAGGTTTTTCATGTGTTATATTTCTAAAAAAATATATGTATCTCAATGAATGAGCTGTAAAGGAAAACAGAATTTCCCTGGAGAATAATGTGAACAGTTATCAAGTCAGTTCATAAGACACTTTAGGAATATCCTGATAAAAAAAAATTCTGTTTATACATATAAATCATTATCACTGTCTTCCTTCTGAAGGATGAGAACAAGTTGCTTGAGTGATACTTTAAGCAAACTCTAGATTCAGGCATTCAGGTATCAAACAGATAAGACAGAATTACTGGAAGTTAACATTCCCATAATACCTATTTCCTGAAATACACGTCATAAATGAAAAAGCTTTTGATATATTTTTCTCCTTCAAGGTTTATTGCCTTGGATTTATTCTTGTGAATTGGTACTGTTGCGCATTAAGCCCAAGAGCTTAAAACAGAGAGAGGCAGATGACTTTTTTGTCTACTTTCTACATGGTTCCAAATGCATTTTCTCATCCAAGTGTGTAAAAGCAGAGGAATTGGAATCACTAAATAGGTAGGTGATTGGACCAGGGAAGTTTTACTTCTCTATTGTTATGGTTTTTTTTTTAAATTCAGATGCATTCCTTTGTTTTAAAGCTTAAAAATTTAAGAATTTGCAAAATATCCTGGAAAGTATGAGAGTCATGTGTCTTTGACAAGTAGCTATGTTCTTCAGCAGAGGGAAAAACTGAAGGTGACTTCCAAGGAATAAATATCTACCTAGCAGAATGAGGTTTTGTAGATTAGGTGGAGCAAAATTTACTTATTCCTTTCTAAGTAGTAAAGGACATTACTAATAAACCCTAAACCTATGTGTTTATAAAGTAGTATGAGACTCCACAATAATTGAAAGGACATAAATGTTCCCAGTTCCTGCACAAAATCACCATTTAGAGATAGAGCAGTAGTAATTTCAGTTGAACACATTAACTTTCTGTCTACGTAAATGCTAAAGCAGAAATAAAAATTCATCTCAAGGCCAAATAAAATTCGAAAAACATAACTGAAACATATTCCTTCAAATCACATCCTTGTTTTTCTCATACCTTCTTTATAGGTAGGTCACTTGACATTGTTTCTACATCTCTTTCAAAGATCAATGAATACAATGAAATCAACTTTTTGAAATTTGTTTAGTTTGGTTTATTTGTCTTCTTTTTCATATTAAGTGCTGGCCATCTTGTCCTGGGCACCAGGAGAAGAAACATGATATACCAGAAATATCTGACTAGACTACAGATTTATTAACTTATGTTAAGGAATAATCCAGTAATAACACATCCAGCATAGATCATAATTTATTTTATAACCATTACCGTATGGTAAAGACCTGTTCTCAGTCACCATCGACCAATCCCCTATCCCACCTCCAATCTGTTAATGTGAGCAGTTTTTGAACACCACAGCCTTCCCTCTTATAATGTGACAAATGAGTCAAAAAAGAGGGAACAACTCTTTACCATACTAAACAATAAGTTCATTATGATTATTCCTCCAGTACTTTCAGAAATGTCCTTTTCCTCAGCTGTTTGAAATTTCAGTTTGGTGAGGAAACAGACTGCCAACTGAATAAATACAGAAAATAAGAACTTGCCATCTTGAGAAAATATTAATTTAGCTGCTTAATTCATCCATTTTACCTAATTCAGAAATAAAATAAATAAATAAATAAATAAATAAATAAATAAAAATTCACTGAATGTAAGCTAGTAGTACATTTCTAGCTTCAAAACACCACATAGTGTGAAGCCCACAACAATGTTCCCAAAGCTATCATTTTGCTGGGAATTTTTAAAGAGTGAGGAAGATTTATTCTGATTATAATAAATATCTGTCAGGTTTTATGGAACAGATTATACATTCCCTTTCAGAAACACCAGCATTAATTATTTTCTGAAGGAACCTTTTTGGTCAGATTTTTAAAGCCTGCCCAAGTAGTAATAAAGAACATTTGGGAGTAATACTCAAATCAAAGTCATCAAAATATTTTAGCTATTTTTTCTGAAGTTCTCATGCCCCTACAAGATCTATTGCATCAAAAATTCTCCAAAATGAAGTGAAAACTTTTCTTAAAAATCCCCACCCGTACCCCCGAATCCTAGATCCTAAAATCAGAGATTATTCAACAGAGAGACTAAAAAAGATATTATCTAGTGGGTAAAAACATTCCTAAAAGAAAAGGAAGGAATTAAAAGAACCATTGATTTTGACCAGTTGTTACAATGTACAAGTTCATTACACATAATTACATTCTTAAAAAAAAAAAAAACCTAAAAAAAAAACAAACCCAAAACCCCAAACAAACAAGCAAAAGACACCTGATGTTAAAGGGAATTGAGGAAAAAATAATAAAAAATACTATGTTTACTAATCTCTGTTGATGTGACTTGCAAATAACGACTAACAGAGGGAGACATCACAAAATACTGATACTAACACACTGAAGGAAATACACACCAGGGTCTAAACTGATAGCAATATTATTTCTTCAGGGTTCATAATATGATTTCTGAAACAAAAATATGCATATATATATATATATGTATAAACTTAAATAGCTGCGTTTAAAACACAATAAGACTAGGAATTAATTTTTAACTTATCAAATTAACTAAAAGATATCTCAAACATTTGAGTAGACAGTAGATTTGTCTGTCTACTTGACTACCATTCACATATATGTCTGTTACTAGAGATGAAAATAGTTTATTAATAGTTTATTAATGGAGTTATTTTACATTACACCTAAGAATTGGTGTTCCATTTCAGGGGAATACATCAATCACAATTAAAGAGATTAAGTAACTCTGAATCCAATATGTCCTTTTGGGGGGATGTTTAGACTGATTTAAGCTAAGTCACTCAGAAAACTAAGGAGTTATATAACCAGTTTTACTAGTTTTTGAAACAGAGCTATCTTTCTGGAGACCTTAAAGGTATCAAGAAAAAAGTCACGTATGCTTACAGGGCAAAAATTCATATGACTTGTGAGTATCTGAGATGTATTTTAGGATGCTCTGTTATCACAGCACAGCAAAAGCTGCCTTACTGTTTGCATTATTTACACTAATACAATGAAGTATTTGGTAACTCAGACGCAAGTACATAATTGCCTTAATAAGACATAATTGCCTTTAGGTTTGTCTCACTACTGCTTTCTGGAGTTAAATGACATTTCACATAACCTGTAAGGGATGCCAGTATGTCAATACTTTTTCTTTGGGTTTTTTGTTTGTTTGGTTGGTTGGGTTTTTTACAAAGTTGAACAGCTGTAAAGTTCTAAATCTCTGTACTTGCATTCTATTCTATCACAGTACAACCAACTCAAATGAACAAAATCTCTGGAAGGAAGGTTAACTCTATCCTAATTTCAAGTGGAAATAGAATTTCACACAAAGCATGAATTATGTTTTAAAGATGAACTGAGCTTACTCTAAGCCATTTTCTGACTAATTTATTTATTCAGAGTTCACAGCATCTGAACTCTCCTGAAGAATTGCTCCTGTGAAGCACTATGTCTTTCCTGCACTTCAAAATGCTAGCTTCATCATGAATTACCAATACCTGCTCAGCTGATGTGGATTTTTTTTTCCTTAGATTGCAACAACATCTCAATTTTAAGCACATCAGTACTGAATTAAAAGTAGTTTCTGACAATAGCTATATGAGAATCACCTCCGAATGTGATTATAAATGAACCTTAAATGCTGACTTTACTAATAGTAATCAGCTTATAGAAGTGAGGAATTTGTGTTTTCCTACAGCCTCTCAGGATCTGTCAAGGTCAAAAAATGTCAAGGCTGTACATTAGAGATACTCTCACAGCAAATAAGCAACAAAAAAGCTCATTAGTGGGCTTCAAAATTAATTTATGACAAAAGAACCCTTTGAACCAATTGAAGTAAACACATAGTCAGAGGTGATACTGGTGAGAAGTGCAAAAGCACATCTGTTTGGTAGTATCAGAGACTTACAAGCATATTTTTTATCTCAGCATTTTGTTTTCCTGTTCTGCAACATGTAGATACTCACTTACCTCAAAAGGACTTTGAGTACTTCATGAACAGTTGTCCTGATGCAAATACTGTTACTTCTAGAAGCACAAATAGCTTGACACTATATTTGTTAAAAAAACCTCCAACAAACCAAAACCACAAAACCTATACATAGTAATAGTACAAGAGTCCAGACAGCTCACTGAGAAGCAGTGCTCTTTTAAGATATGTCAGCTCTTATTTTGGAGGAAGACTTAAAAAAAATTTATGAAACTACACATATAAACTTCAACAGAGGGCACATCAAGCTCAGTCAACTGTCTGCCTTTTTATCTCCAGTTTCCAGCCTGTGCTGGTTTTGGCTGGGATAGAGTTAATAAGCCATGACACAGCCACACATCAATATAATTTTGTGAGCTCCTTTTATTAAGCATAGTTGCCAGACTTTACTGGCTCAAGCTTGCACTAAGCCTGTAGCTGAAAACTTCAGTACTGTGGAAAAGTTCTACACATAACAATAATGTGGAAGATTGCTTTCACTGTTACAATTTCCTTTCCAAATCTTTGAAGGGGTTTCAGTTTGCAATGAAATGTGTTTTGAAGCTTACTGCAGAAAAGAACATTTGAAAATAAAGCCAAACCCTTTTCAAAATAATCCCAATATTGTGTTAAAAATATTTCTTCATTTGCATTAAGAGTAAGCTTAGGTTTTACTCAGTCTTTCTTGCTTTGTATGGTTGTACAACGTTTCTTGTACAACTCTCTGGTTTCCTCCATCCCTAACTATCCTCCAGTGACCTTTGTGTGCACACTGATTTTCAAATTATTTAAATTTACAACAGAAATGCAGTAGAATATTTACACTAGAAATATATAGAATATTTCTATACATTTAATGTGGTCTGTGAACACATTTTTGACTCTGAACATATTTATTAACTGAATTCTATCCAACTCTTGAGCCATACAGAAGGGAGCCTGAAAAAGAATAAATGCTTTATCTATCACCTTAGACAGGTTAAAATTGTAAAAAAAAAAAATTCCCTGAAAATGGATAATATAGAAAATGTTTTCTCTTCCAGCAATGGTACAATCATACTAATGTCAATACTACTAGCACTGTATAAACACCAGTAGATGTTCAGGCTCAGTGAGAACTGAAAGAAAAATCCCTGAAAGGAAAAAGCAACTTTTCCAACCTCTGTTCCTACCTCTATTGCTTAACTTAGCTTTCTATGTGAATCAGCCAAGTATGTCTAAAAGACAGTGAGGACACAAAGCAGCTGAATTATTTTTACTTAAATAACCTTCATTTCAGTTTCCCCAAAGCAAAAACTTATTATGGCTTTTAGAAAGACTTTTAGATTTAGCTTGTAGATTTAGCTATATTAATTAAGAGGAGAACTATAATAATTTCTAGAATGCCTAAACTGCTCTGTCTTCAGATCAGACCCACATCTGTTTAGACAGATTTGTCCTTTCTAGTTATGGCAACAAAAAGGAACATCTGCCATAAAACATCAAGACCTACAAATTGAATATTTTAGAAATCAGAAAAACAGAATGACATAAGAACAAACTGGCTAGATTAAAGCAAATGTTTACATAGACCAGTATCGCACTTTGGATGTATCATTTCCAATAACAGATGTTTGTGAAAGCATATAAGAAGGCATATAGAGCAAAATTGGTGGTACTCTGCACACCAATGTTTTCCAGATCATGGGCTTTTGAATCAGAGGTGATATCATCCTCCTGAACTATATTGTTAATTAAACGGTTTTGAGCTCATATAAACTTCTACTTTCCACTGTACCATATGAAATAGTATGCCAGCCTGCACTGTCTGAAGTAGCATTGCTTTTTCTTCCTTTGAACCTGCCACTTGCTATTTCCTGGTCCTTATTCATCCTCCCCATGCCACTTAAAATTTTATAAACTTTTAACAGGTCCTAAAATATTTATCTCCACACTGAAGAGTTTAGGTTATTTAATAGTTTACCATATCCAAGACATATATTCTTGTTGCTTTTCAACCTGTTTCAGTTCTGCTATCTTCTTTTTTTAAAACCTGGAATAGGATACAATATTGCTTGCCTTATTCAACATACAAGTTAGCTGCAGTTCTAGCTAGGAGCATCCTGATGTTCTCTATGTTTTTGCAACAGTTCTTACCATTTTATTTCTTTTCTTAAATGCTGATGACCTGATATTCTCATAGATCTGCCTATTAAAAAGCCAAGATCTCATTCTTGAATAACAATATTTAGTTTACATGTATAATTTTACCCAAAAGATTAAGGTTGCTTTCCCACCTCACAGTCGTCTTTAGATCTCTGCAATTATCTCTTCCCCAGTATGAAAACTGGTCTTGTTTCCTGCCTTTTAAACAGTTATTTTATCTGTGACTATGCCTGTGGGATGTCCCATGTATACTGACTCATTTAAAGAATTTCAACAGGTCTACGAGGAATTTTTTTTTTTTTCCAAAAGACAGATCTGCTTTTGGCTAATGTCATTTATTTATGTGTCCATTATTTAATATTCTTTGGAATACTTTCCATCAGTCTCCCCCATTGGTAGTTGTGTTCTCTAAACAATTTCTACAGGGGCCAAAAAGGAAATAAACATTGCATTCACAAAAGGGAGAAATAAGAGTCTGGCCATTGACTTGCTACACAACAGAAAGCAAGATATATAATAAGCGTGATGTGCTTCAGCATCTGTCACAGGAAACTGTGGGATGTACTACTATTGTGAAAACACATTTTACGTACTCTACATTTGCTTCTTTCTTTCCTCTTTAGATAATAGACTTTAGACATACACTAATAGTAGAATTTGCTATTTCTTTACAATACTTTGAATAAGGAGTGAAAAAAAAAAAAGCTCATTCTTTTTTTTCTCATTTTTCTTGAAATAGAGTAGTGAGGTAGGATGCCATCAAGGCTATGTAACACAAGCCCATACCAAAGCTGCAGATATTAGCATAAGACTGATATTTCTGCTTGGATTTCTCCCAAAAGAAGTTAAATCTAAATCATAGGTCCTTATTAAAATGAGACTGTTTTATTTTGGGTACTTATTTAGTGAGGATAATATTTAACACTGCATTATAGGCTATAATAACTCTTTCTAAACAATAAAGAAACAGTAAATGTTCACTTAAAATAAACTATTGCCTGAACACTGGTGATGAGACATTTACTTTCTACAAACAGAATATGGCACAAACTAATAATATATTTATCAGAAATTGAAAAAAAACCCAACCCCAAACTCCCATAGCTGCTTGGGAACAGACTTTTAAAAGTAAGGGACAAAAGCGGGGTAGGACAAAGGTGCTAATAACAGCTGGGATTAACTCAGAGACATCATACTGCTTGCTTCAAAAAACATTTTACAGACTTAGATTCAAAGCAGTTTGGGCTGAAAAAGGACATGTGAAAGCACAATAAAAAGAAATTACATATAAAATGAGAAAGCAATATCCATTTATTAACAATTCATCTAAGCTACAATTTAATATATTTTAGCAACTATAAAGTTTAAAAGGCAAAAAATATCAACATCAAATATGGACAAACACCATTAAGGTGTTTTATAAGCATATTAATAATGAAAATAAAACAAAAATGTATAGCCAAGAATATCTAATATTTCCTTTTGTCTGTGAAATGAAAAAGGGGACTATACGCATTTTGTATCTCTGACTTTGGAAAGTAATCAGCTACAACTAGTTTCAAAGAATCAGAGTTGGGATTAAAGTATTCCAGAAAACTAGACCCTAGGATAATTGATCTCGAGCTAAACAATAGACCTTATTTAAGAAAGTCCTATGACCTCAAAGACACAAAAAGACTAAAAGTACAAGAAATGTAAATGAATATGGTTATTTGTCCAACAAATTTTGGGTTTGGTTTCTTTTTGAAAGAATTAACTCAACAGGTGGAGGGAAGTGTTGATAAAGTAAATCTGCATTTTTTCAAGGCAGTTAGTTCAGTTCTTCATGATATGTTTCTCTAAGTTTTCATTTAAATTGAACAACAACAACCAAAAAGGAGTTCATTAAATGGCTTAAGAACCTGTATTAGTGAATATAAGTGTCACTAGGGAAGCATCAAGCATCTGTGAGCAAAACCAGTTCTAGTACATTTCTACAGGGATTGGCTCATGTTGCAATACTACTGAATGCTTTCATGACCGGTTTAGAGGATGAGAATTTTTTCATGAAATGTGGTAGATCAATGAAGGGGTCAGACTAGAGACAGATGATTTGTCTGATTCTTTTGGAAGGCAACCACTTACAGGCTTGTGTTAAGACATGTTAAAAGATAACAGAATGTCATAGTTTAACCCCAGACAGCAGCTAAGCACTGCACAGCTGCTCACTCATTCCCCCCCAACCCAGTGGGTTGGGGAAGAAAATCGGGCAAAGAAGTAAAACTCATGGGTTGAGATAAGAACGGTTTAATAGAACAGAAAAGAAGAAACTAATAATGATAATGATAAAAATAATAAAATGACAACAGTAATAATAAAAGGATTGGAATATACAAGTGATGCACAATGCAATTGCTCACCACTCGCTGATTGATGCCCAGTTAGTCCCCAAGCGGTGATCCCCCGAACCCCACTCCCCCCAATTTATATACTGGACGTCACATGGTATGGAATACCCCTTTGGCCAGTTGGGGTCAGCTGTCCTGGCTGTGTCCCCTCACAACTTCTTATGCCCCTCCAGCCTTCTTGCTGGCTGGGCATGAGAAGCTGAAACCCCCTTGTTTTAGTCTAAACACTACTTGGCAACAACTGAAAACATCAGTGTGTTATCAAAGTTCTTCTCATACTGAACCCAAAACTTAACACTGTACCAGCTACTAGGAAGAAAATTAACTTTATCCCAGCTGAAACCAGGACACAGAAACATAGGACTTAGTCTGTGCAAAGCATTAAGTTGTCACAGATACACCACAACAAAAGCAAATTAGATACTTCCATTATAAAAAGAGGTCATATATGATCCCTGAATGTGTAAAAAGAGAATATTGTATAGAGACTGGGAAATTACATTGTCATTCCACAGTGCTGAAACTACCTTACAGTCTCTCTTACATCTTATTTTATTTTTTTCCTCTACTACATAAAGTATGATCAGCTACAAAATTGCTTATAAAACACACTACTATAAGACCTCATGATTCAGTGGTACATTGGTACCTCTTAGTTTCTGTCCCTAGAATAAATTCAGATTTTTTAAGACCATGTTCTTTACTCTAAGTCAGATTTTTTAAGCTCAGTAAATTGGTAAATAGATTTAAAACAGTGACCTGTTACATATTATAAGCCATACTAATTATTCTAGTCATCCATTCTGGCCTCAGATGTTACGCACTATTAAATATTCTAGGTGACTAAAATAATAACTAACACAAATAATTTACTTCACTACAAAGTTCAACAAAATATTGAAAACCCACTTGCAGTTTGTTCTAACGACTGTGGGAGCTGTCAAAATCATTCAAAGACAACAATACAAAGCCTGATAGAAGCAGAATTCTTATATAAAGTATAGACTTGTTTGCATGGGGATAATATTGATTTTTAAACCAGTATCAAATGAAATATTACTATTTGCAATACCAAGTATGAAATAAGTAGTCCCTCAGAAGTGCCTGTTCAAAGGCCTTTAGAATTAACAGCTCTATGGATTTATCCCCTACCTGAGGGAGGACAATGAGAAATACACAATCCAGATTCCAATACAAAAGGAAGACTGGTTTACATTCAACTAAAACTGTCTGATACAAACTACTTCATAAATTCAATTTTCTTTTATAATTTACTCATGTTCCTCCAGAGACCAGCTTGGGAGAATTCAAACTGCGGGGAATGAATTTCAAGTTGAAAAGCAAAGTAATCATCAAGAATAAGACTCTTGCTGGAATGAGATAGACAGGATAGGGAAAGAAGTCACTCCTTTACGACTTAATATGCCATCCATTCAAATTTTGGGGAAAAATGCAGATATTTTATTGTGGGAACAAGATAGATGCTGATGTGTAACAACAGCTGAATTCCTGATGTAGAATGTGGTCCAGCAAGACAGAAGCACAAACTATACATGAAACTCCACAGTCTGGATTACTATTATTTATAATACCTTTAAAAGACGATAACTTCAGTTTGTTGAAGACCAAGACTACATTTATTCCAAAAGTTTTTAAGATTCTAAAAGTGTAAAGTGCAAAGCAAATATAAGGAAAGGTGGATCAAGCATCTTTGATGATCTTTTTTACAACTTTTCTTTTACAGGCATTAATCCTGTTTAGTAGAAGATATCCAAATACAGGTTCCAACCCATCACTAAAAAAATGGCTCTACAAGGGGAACAAAAGATCAAAAATGAGAGGTATAACACTTCAGCACCTGCATCTGTTTGACAGTATTGCTCACTCATGACCGCAAAATAAAAAAATTAAATAAATAAAAAATAAATAAACATATTACAGGTGGAGGCGAGGAAAAAAACCAGAGACAATCAGAAACAAAGAACCTACAACATATTTTATTCTTAAAACAAAGAGAAACCACACACAGAAGACTGTCTTTAATTCATTTTCTATTAAGAACAAGTCATTTTATTATGCTGTACATTCTACAGGTCGTTTCAATAGTAAAATGCAATTTAGTTTTACTACCAATATACTGTACAGTCTCTTAAACAATGGCCAACTTACAAATAATACATATTGTTTATTGTAGGGAAATTTCAAGCAGTAAAAGATGATATTATTGTGAAACTGGTCATCATTGCTCAGCCACAAAAAAACACAGATGGAAATTAAAAGAGACACAGGAATGGATGAGGCGAACAAAGAGTTTCTGGTTTCATTATGTACATATAGGGAAAATAATTTAACAACAACTTTGTTCATTTGCTGAAAAGTATTTGGAGGAAGATTTTGGATTTAAGCTGCCTTACTTTTAAGATGAAACGGTTCTGGTTTTCAAAATTAATATATTGGTCATCTTACAATTTTGAACTATTTCCATAAGACTGAAGAAAACAAATAATAAAAAAGAAAACCTAAACAAACAAACAAACAAAAATTCTGAATCTAAGAACAAAGCAGATGTTGCTTTCATTTAAATAGCATTTTGACCAAAACAATCAGTACCTTGTGAAGGGAGGGAGGTCTGTAATGAGTAACAGTGTGGGCATATGCAGCATATGGATGAACTACACCACATCTGCTGAACAGATGCAGCAATGGTATAATTCTGAAATCCAGCAGTAGTCAAAGCTTATCCAATTCAGTCCATGTTCCCTCAGGGATGTGAACGCTTTTCATTGGCATGATGTGTAATTAAAGGGTGGTATAAAGTTTTACCTTTCTGTCATTCTTATTACTCTTTCCATGCACCTAAAAAATAAACTTCCCCATTTTTCATCTTTGCCAAAGACTTATTTGGTTTTGGAAGCAAAATAGAATGACACAGTGTCAAACACAAAATGAGTGCTCAACAGCAAAACGAAGCAGTTGTGTTTGCTCCTCCTGTTATTAAAGAATGTTGGAGATGTACCTCCAGGTAGAACCAGGCAGGAACTTCTGTTTTCTGCAGCCACACAGCCAAAATGACTTTGAAATAAGATTACATTTGTAGGCAGTGTATCTGCCCAAATCCATTAAGAGAAACAATCTTCAGCCACCACAAAAAAAAAAAAAAAAAAAATCAAAACAGAAATAAAACAACTGTCAATTTCCTGGTAAATTAAAAATAAAAAAAACCAACACCACCAAAAAAACAAGCAAACAAAAAAAACCCCCCAAAACAAAACAACTGTATCATGTAACTGTAAATTCAAGTTTTTTTTAATACAAACAGGCTGAATAAGAGGGCCTAGGAAGAGGATGCGCAGCCAGAACTTTATATCCAAGGTTGTCTATACTCCAAACAGGGTTTCAGGGAACCCATCTGTAGTAATGACAGGAGCTGCAGATGGTTGGTCAGTCTGGAGAAGAAGTAAAGGTAATGGGGAAAGTGGAAACTAGTATTTCCTCAGTACCTAACAACGTTCCAGTTTCTTCCAGCTCTCTCACACCTGCATTAAGAATTACTCCACTATGGTAATATTTCTTTTCACTAATATTGATTAAGCACTTCATATTAAAACAAATAGACAGTGAGTTTACTTAAAGATCCTGTGTAGGAGAAATGAGAGCAGTTATCAAGAATCTGCATGTAAACTGCCGGCATCACTCACAGAACAATATCGTTCACAGCTACATTGCCATTACGTGTGGTTGCTTTATAAAGCATCTTGATAACTTGTTTGACAGCAAGTGTAACTTGCTTTGGCATCTCAGTGGACCCTTTTCTAAAATACTGTTCTGTACCTAAATAGTTAATTGAAAAGTAAGGTGATTTAAACAGTTGGCTGTCTATGGGCTCCGATGTTATCACAAACACTGTATTATCCTTTGCCTACAGAAGGAGCAAGGTTTTTCAGTATGTTTGGGGTTTTTTTGCTAACTGGAATCATGAAAGCTAGCTAATGGTGCTACTCTTAAATGGTGGGGTTCAGAATTCAGCAGAATTCACTTTGTACCAGAACTTCACTGTAACTTGACACAGTTTGTTAAAACAGACCATTTGCTTTACAAAAACACTGAGTTTTCCAATTGCCCAATATTTGGGATACTACCATGCAGAAGTAATGATGACTGCCACTGGCTCTTTGCTTGTGAGAAATATCTAGTGTACATCTCAGTATAAAACTTACGTGTGTTCCCATAAAAAAGTTTTCATCCTCCCAGGTTTAATTTAAGAACCAGCTGATATAAGACTAAGACTAACCTCATACTTCAAATAAAAGTCATCAGTAAGTTCCAACATTGGCTAATATCTGTAGACCCAAGGGCAGGTGAAAATCATCAGCATTGAACAACAGGCTGGCACACTGGTGGAGACAGGAATTTGTTTGCATATCACTGACTCCATCTGATGATTCACCGCACTTCTCCAGCTGACTGATTCTGCCAGAATCCTGAACTTCTTTTTACATCTCAGATGAAAATGTGTCATAACAGATCATGCACAACCTGATTTCAAATAATTCAGTTTTTTGTTTCATTCTTTTGCACCTGGTGTAAGCAAGAATTTAATACATCCAGACATGAAAGAGATGTGTTAAACTTATTTTATTGAATTCTTTCCTTCTGTATGTGTCCCTGTGTGTTTGTGTCTTGAAATGGCAGAAAGAGCCAGAAAGATTTATAAACTTTATTTTCTTATAAGTCATAAAGGAAAAAGTCAGAATTTTCAGCAGCCTGGAATCTAAAAAGCAATAAAATGTACAGACAACTCTCTTAAAAGTAATAAAATTTAATATTGTTTTCATAAGTAACTCCTACTATTCCTTTTTTTTTAAAAAAAGTCCTTTTTTCCCTCACTATATTCATTAGTTTTAACTCCACTATATTCAATAGTTGTAATTTAAACATACTTTTGGTTCAGGAAGGTATACAGACTTTCTAATCTATCTGTTACACTATTTTCATCCTTTTTCTTTCCATTAAGGAAAGTTAGTTTGAAAACATCAGACTTTATGTTTGCCTTAAAAATCTCTCAGGAAAAAATAGAGGGCAAAGAAAAGTTCTATGACATGAAGGTGCCAAAGGGGAGTCAGAGCAAAACCCCAAACAAACTGGAAAAAAAAAAGCAAAAAAATATATCAGTTCTGTCTACTAGGTGAAATGAATTAAATAAATAAATAGATAAAAAATCCATAGAAAGATTTATACTAATTATAACAGAATTCTATAGGATCTTATCCAATTGAACTCATTCTATCAGCAATACCAGAAGATTAGTAAGATCTGAGAAAGTGAGATGAAGTTCCAATTTCACTGAAAGCTATAGCACTACTATTAAAGCAGGAACTAAACAGCAAGACAAATTAACATGCAGGTCTGCTTACAGCTGTACAACTTAACTTCTTGGTGGATAATTTACATCAGATTTAGACAGGCAATCCATGTTTATTAGTTCAAATAAACCCAGAATTAATCAGAAAGCAATACAGGAAATGAAAACACAAGTGAAACAAAGAATAACTAAAAGGATTGAATGCAACTGGAGAAAAAAACAGCAAACAAAATCAAAACTAAAGTAAGCAAAACTGAGAAAAGCTGGTTCAGAAATTAATGAAGATATTAGAAATAAAAAGTATTTTTAACATTTATAGAAATTTAAATGTCATTTACTAAGACACTCTCTTCTTATTTATTTACATTTTATACAGAGAACATCTACACTGCAAATTAGTTATGGTTAGTTTTACTACATTAGGCAATCTATTCCACAATGTTTGTTGCAAGAGAAGCATGTGGATGTTACTATAAGGCTGATCAGGTACATTTTACCTCACATTTGTTCCAGTAGTGTTTAAAAATAAACACTGAAGATAGAACAGATATCCTTCTGTTGAATTTCTCCTGCCTTGGACTATTCACAGATCATTTTTCCATTTAAAATAAACACTGGATTCCTACAGACAATACAGGAATTTAGAAATTTGGGATCAAAACAAGTAATCACCAGGATTCCTCTTTTTTTCTTTTTTTTTTTTTTTCTCTTTAATATCAATTCACCAGTTTTATAGGGAACAGTCTGGATCTCTGCAGTTTCTAAGAGCTTGGAATAATTTTGTACTCTCTCAAATGACGCTTTTACTCCTGTTGTGTTTCAGGACACCATAGAGTTGCAATTTTTAGCACACCTCTGTACTTTATTTTGTGCTTTCTTGGACTACAAGCATTTAATTGATCAATGGGTTTGTGAAAAGAGGTGTTTAATGAAACACCAAGGAGGTACAAAATAATAATGGTATGCGCATTTACACAGTAAGTTAGGTAGCCAGAGAGGTATGATTTTTTCAATTTCTTTTTCTGGAGATAAAAGCCCTATATTCATTATTTCAAAACAAATACCAAAACTGGATACATAGATACAGGATCTAGAAGTAAGACAGGGAAAACTTTCATGTTGTTCACCACAATCTAATAAACCGATAGGTAGAGATATTTTGGTACATTTTTGTCTGGCAACTCTTCAATTGCTGTAATAGCAGCAATCCCAGTCTGGTAATCAAGGTGGAAAATGGTTCTTTCCAACACCACATCTCCCTATAAATTTGCGTTTCCTAGGAAAGGCTGGGCTGCAATGGTAACTCACATTTTAGATGTTGACATCTCAACAGAAAATTTTAACTAGAAATGTGTGTGACTGCATGTGCAAATAACACAACAGAGACTGAAGAGACCAATACAGAGAACAATTAGGAGTACAAAATGCTGTGCAAACTAAGAAAACTTTAAGTTACCTATTATCAAGAAAGTATGGACAAAATGGATATATAACACAAAATATTTAGTTGTTATGTGATGGAAAACAGAAAGAAATGGTTATGACATTGTAAATTGATTTTTAACTTTCCCCTAAGCAACCCTTTTTATTACAAGTTGGAACAAGCTAGTACAAGTTACCCCTATTACACAAAGCAGATAAGCCTCTGTTGCACTGTGCTGCCACTGTATGTCATTATTAAGACCCAATGGTTTTGGTGGTATTTATAAAGTTTTCATTGGAATAAGTTACCTTAGTCCCTAAAGAAAGAGATGTCACTGCTGGCCTGCCTCTTTTTATTGTCTTATAGCCAGTGTTGTGCATCTGATCATGTGTGCTTTTGTGTAGAAACCCTCCTGGTGTACTACTGAGGAGAGACTGAAAAAAGAAGAGATAAACAACATTAAAATCCTATGAGTGTTACCACAGGAGGAATGTCAAGGAAGAGCAAACACTAACTCAGCCATCTTCTATTAGATTAAAAAGCATTTTTTTGATCCCTTTACATAGAACATTGCCCAATTTGGAGGAGATGAGAACTTTGTATTTCTTTCTCTCACCTATTAGATGGCTTCTTCCCACTGCACCTTCCTCTCTCTTAATCTAGTATACTAGTGCAGAAAGGAAAAAAGTCACTGTATTTTTCACTGAGTAAAGAAGGAATTTATTGCCTCTGTGTACTTCAGCAAGCTTACTTCAGTAAGCTTCCATGCTTCCATGTTCTCAGTTCTGGATGAAAAACTGCAAGCCCTTCAAAATCTCAATATATACTTTTATTCTGCAGAAACTAAAGAGCTGTATGGACAATAGGGATAAGAGGCAGAAATGTGCTGACTATCTTTCTGTGATACAGGGTAGAGACAAAGCCCTGCAAGCTGAAAGATCTCCTAGATCCATTGACTTAAGATGACTACCACTAAGCCTGGTTTTTTTTTTCCAATCACAGCTGAAGCATCTTTTTTTCAGAACCTGAAAAACATAAGATAGTATTTTTATTCTCTCCTAATTCACACTCACTTTTCACCTGCATGTTTAAAATGCAAAAATACATTATTACGTCCTGAAAGTTATTTTTCTTCCCATTGAATCATCTGTGCTAATTTTAACTGCTAACCAGTATTTCATGTATATTATCTAGGTAGCATATGCATCCCATAAAGTTGCTCTGTTGGTTTTTCAATACATTGCAGACCCGACCATGAATTAACAAATAAGTACTATGAAATAGTATTCTGCTTCTCAGCCTAGATTAAATACCAGTTGCTTTGATCAAACATGTAAAAAAATCTATTACTTTCTAATGAACATACTGTTCTACAATCGACTTGATTTGTATTATGTAGGGAATTACAATTTTACTCATTGTTGCTGGGAATGATATATTCCATTACAGCGTCAGCCAGGCCTCAGAGATAAGAGGCTTTAAGAGTTTAATTAGAAAGGTTTTTAGTCTTAAAGATATGCAAAGAAGATTAATACCAGTGGGCTTGAAAGCTACATGTGATCTCTGATGACAACTCCTGCTTTGAGGCAAATACTTGTTTTCTAATTAAAACCCACAGTATGAAAAATGCTTTGAAGAGACCTATGCAGCCATTCTTATTCTCCAGTTGCAGTGACAATCAAAATATTGACACTAATCTGGATCTCTGCACCCAGAGGTACTGAGGGAAGCAACTGAGATTTGTAGCATTTGTTCATGGAAATTTCCCACAGACCTAGAGCTGTCTGTCAGTAATCACCATTATCCATACATGATCATTACATATGTAAGCCATCACTAAAGAAAACCATATGCATCATACATTTTTGATGTAATTGATAAAAATTCTGGTGTTTCCTATACATGTATTGAAGACAAATAATTGTGATGACCTGACTCTATCATGGGAACCATTGTGAAACATTAATTAAATATCATTTTGTCACTCAGGAGCTTTATTAAAACCCCACTGGAAGGACACAGAGATTTTGTGAACTGCACCATCACAGTAGAAATCTTAGAACAAACACAGTGCTGTTTATAATGTAGGAACACCTAGAATCCTAATCATGGTTCACAGGTTGAACAATAATTATACACACAAGTTAAAACTACTGAAAAGGGAATACAGGCTTTCTGAGACAGGAATGGTGAGATCAAATCTGAGAAGCAGAATGGGGAGGGAATAATAGCGACCTAGTTTAACACACCTGTAGATTAATTTTCTAAATGCATTTTGTACTTATGTATGAGAGAACACAGTGCTACAACAACCTCATATTCTAATCTTGGAGTCTTCTCATACAGAGAGTGGTTGCGGCAGATACACCTTGTTCACATTAGACATTAAATAGAAGTCTTTTAACAGTTGTCTTCCTGGCACTGTGAATGCTTTAAGTGTTGTAACAATCTTAGCAGCTAAACAGTCATAATTAGATGTCAACAGGAAGTCCCATTGAAATAAACAAAACTTTTTTATGCCACTGTGTGCTCCAAATATTGCATCATAGTATGCTAAATGTCTTTTCTGAAAGGAACAAGATGGTGAAGATTTTGATGAGATAAAATGGTATGTCTTACCTATGAAAACTGTTAACTTTCTTTCTAGAAAGTTTAGACAGCCATGGAAAAAAAAATAGCTCACAAGGAACATATGTCTTCTCTACCTAGGGCAGCTGATATTAGCTTTGTTAAAAGAAAACAAACAAACAAACAAACCCCCCAAAAACCCAACCCAAGCCAGTCCTGTTTCTGTGTAAAAAATAAAAATAACTTAATACTAGCCAAAGATATAAGAAGTAATTTACCTCTGTAAGAAAAAAAAAAAAAAAAAAGAAGAAGAAACAAATAAAGCAGAAAAGAAACAATAAGAGAGTAAAGATGTGAAGAATACTGATGACCAGTTGTTCCTAAAATAATAGGAGAGAAGAAGAAAGGTGAAAAGGCTAGATCTCAAGATCACCAGACATACTGCTTTTAAAGGCCAACAAGAATGGAAAAACAGATGCTAAAAACATCATTTTCAGCACTGGAGAAATGCTCATTCATACTATGCAGTTTTACATCTGCATTGCATATTTGATTTCAGCCTGAATTCAAGTCTTGCCTCATACGTCATCCCCAATCTCTGCTTTTTTATCCAAATTGTGATGATGAGGTACTTGTCCCAGACAATAGGCAGTAGCTTACTAAAACTTGCAACTGTCAACAACCAGCGCTTCATACCGAAGAGCAGTATCTATCAATCTCCTTTTAAGACACACATGTCAATGATATTCATTCATAGTTAAGACTAATATGTTTGAAGCCACGGATTTCAGATGAAAGGCTGAGGAGAAACCAGCACATCCCATCAAGTTTTCCTGAAGTACACCAATTTAACACCAAATGGAAGAGAAAATTCAGTTTGCACAAGACTGGCCCTGGGTCTTGCAATAGTGTCAGTCTAGGAGTAGTACCTTAGAGGAGGTAGAGCACAGGGTTAGTCCACAAACACTGTTTGAACACAGCTTGAGTCACTCAACTCCTCAATCACTCAACTCCTCATCACTGCTCAACTCCTGTTGATGGTAGCCTCGTATGGTGTACACTAGTCTGATGTACCCCTTCAGTACAGGCAAAGGTACTCAAAATATGTTTCTCACGTCTGTATGAATATCTGAAGATAGGTTTTCTTCCTTATTTACCAGTATATAAGTCTCCCAGCACTAATGTTCACTGGCTGGTCCTATAGATCTCAACCAACATGGGACCACCCATAGCGTTTCTTTCTTCTCTTCTCTTTTTTAAGTAGAGATAGTTTATGTATGCTAACACCCCAACATTAAATTTACACAGATGGTGGTAGCAATTTATTTACCTACTATTATCTGCTCATCTTTCTTCTTCAGGTATGTGTCACTCCCTAGTTCCCTTACAAGTCAGATGAGCATAATTCTGCTTACTAATTAAATCACTGGACTGTTAGCATAAATTAATAAAGTTATGGAGGACTTTCCTAACACATCACAAATAATGTTCACTTTGTATATGAAACGACGGGAAGGTCATGGTGAAGATGAAAGCAATCATATCACTAAACTTAGAACAACACTCTATAAGTAGAGCACTGGCTTGCAGGTAGTAGGCAACTACCGCTCACGCACTTCTAACTTTGGCATCATTTTGAAACACAATTATCTTTAATGTACATGTAGATGTAATTATACCATGTGTAAAATAGATTTTAAATGCCTTCTTAATTAGTAATGGCTGTGGAACTTAGCGTTTTCAGTTGCCTAGGAAAAGGTTACAAAATCAACAAGGAGAATCCAAATGCTAAAGAGCATCACCAAGTCTGCATGCTTCCTCAGCATTGGCAGAACCCTTTGTACTGTTGGCCAAGTGGTTAAGCTATGAATGGTTATTGTTCGCAGTATCACAGTACTTATTTAAAATGCACAGAAGTTATCACATAACCAGGTTGTTGTTTTTTTTTTTTTACTGTAATGGCACCTCCAGTACATCAGTTTACTCTTTCTCATTAATGATGGTATTTGTCTTGTTAAGAGCAAGCTGCTATGGAATTGAAGATTCTATATGTGTCAAAACCTGGCATCCACATACATCTTCAGACAGTACACACCATTGTTTGGTTCTGTTCCTCTTTCCCATCATTTGCAGAATCATAAAAGAGTTGAGGCTGGAAGGGACCTCTGGAGGTCATCTGGTCCAACCCCCTGCTCAAGCAGGATGAGCCAGAGCCAGTTGCCCAGGACCATGTCCCAATGGATTTTGAATGTTTCCAGGGATGGAGACTTCAAACTTCTCTGTTTCAGTGCTCAGTCACCCTTGCAGGAAAAAAATGTTTCCATTAATTGTTTATTAACTGGACTACTTTTGTTTTTTAAGGTAACATATTTTATTTCTGCATAAGTTCATACACAATGTTATGGCTATTGAGTAGAATTAATATTTGGTGTGCTCACTAGCATTCAGAAGGGAAAAAAGAAGAAAGAAGATGCAAGAGAAAAAAGAGGCAAAAGAAAAAAAAGGGAAAATGAGAGAAAAAATAAGAAAAAACAAGGGTGAGGGAAAGGGAAAAGGGGGAGGAAAGGGGGGAAGGGGAAGAAGGAGGTGAGAAAGGGGGTGAGAAGGGGGTAAGAAGGGGGAAGGGGGTGAGAAAGGGGGGGAGCAGAAGGGGGAAGCAGAAGGGGAGGGGAGAAGGGGAGGGGAGAAGGGGAGGGGAGACAGGGAAGGGAGAAGGAAAGAGGGGAGAAGGGAAGAGGGGAGCAGAAGGGGGCAAAGAAGAGAAGCCTGTTGGAAACATTCACTGAGGGTATTAAGAGACCCAGGAGAGAAAAAGATTTCCTACTAGCTGAGCTTATTTCAAATGTCTGAAGGGTGAGGAAGATGTGAAAGACCATGAAAGGCAAGTCTGAGTAACTGAAACAACGAACATATCCCCGTAGATTTGTTTCTCACTGTAACAAGATGTAACTGCAGGAGAGTTATTCCCAGTCTGGAAGCAATATAGGATGCTTGGTTGTGATACTCTCTGCTTCCCCCTGATTTGCCAGACATGTCACATTTGGCTGATTCCCCACTGGGTTATGATTTAACCTAGCATCCTAAGGCAACCCCGCACTGAGTAAGAAGATGTTCTTGGCAATGTTCTGTTTCTAGTTAATTTAGTACTGAAAGATAAGAAAAGTAGAAACATGGTACTGTAAAAATGGAGGAAGGTAGAGAGATGAAAAATTTTCAAGCCAGTTTGCTTCAAGTATGTGACAAAGACAGATGAAATAAATCCATCACAGATGAAATTAATCATTGGAATAATCATTATTTTATATAAAAGCTAACTGTTAATTACCAGTGGAGTAAGTTGTACCTAGAGTTATAGAAAGTTTATAAACTATATTGAATTTTTATATAAGTGTGTTGGAAACAAGGAGATGGGGTGAATTGCAGAAAACAAGTTTTGTGTGCCTGGTACATATCTGTACTAATTTTACTACATAGTGGAGGACTGTAAATCTTTCAGTTTGGTTATTCTCTATGACTTGTAAGATGGGGTTTTTGGTAGGCATCTTCTTCCACACCTATGAAAATTTCACTCATTAACTGCACTGAAATCATCATCACTAGGAGGTTTTCAGGATATGTCTTCTGGCTTTTAAAAAAGTGACTCATTTTCAGGTTTGCATTATGTTTTTTATTTTGGAACTAAAAGGAAACATCTTTTGGAAGATTTCTGAAAAACAACAAATTTTACTGTCAACCTTACAATTCCTAACAAGGAAAATTAAAACCCTAAATGAATAGAGTAACACCCAAAATTACTTAGGTCTTACTAAGTGATCGTATAATTAACTGAAACAATGTTCGTACAAAATAAAATAAGTTTGTATATTTGGATTTCTATACTTTAGATACCTTTATATAGGTCTTTGGTGACAGAAATGGTTATTAGCATTAAATAAGCAACTTCCAGCTTGACAGAAAATCTGCTAGCTAAAGTTTCATTTTTGTGTTGGGTGCTTTCATTAAATTCCGAAACCCTTTCAAAGCGTCACCTGATATTCCAATTTACATATATGTAACATAGGTATGTGTTATGCCTAAGCACTAAATCTTAACAAATAGATTATTTGCTGGAATGAATCTTGGTATAAGAATGTTTTGTTAGGTTTTGGGTTTTGAAAATGACTATTTTTACGTATTTATTCTGAAATGCCATGTGAGACATTGAAAAGCCTTTTTTTCCTTTTTTCTCCAGTTGGTTTAAAAATATGTAAGATTAAAGAAACTAAAACCACAGTGTGTAATTAAGCAACAAGTTGAAAATTAACTAGCTATTTAAACTAGAAAATCATCATTTGTATTTAAGGTTCAAGAAAAGGATGTGTCAAGAGTTAATAAGAAGCAAAAGAAAAAAAGCCTAGATTATAATCTCATATCGTTTGAAACAAATCGGTCAATTTGGGCAAATTAATTTCTTGGCTTTACTGCAGAAAGGTTTTTCTGAAGTTTGTTCTAAAGTCAAAGAAGACAGCAGTTCTGTTAAGGGAGACAGAAGAAATTAGCACTAGCACAAATGATTTCAGACATGTCTGAAGCAGAGAGAAAGATTAGTCAGGGCCATGACAAATGCAATTAAACTTTCAGGTACAATACATGCCTTATTGAAAAGGCTGCCACAAATTTTAATGAGGATAAAAAGATACTTCCTTTTACCTCTGATCCAGTCAAATTCACACACGTGTCACAATAAGGAGGAAGAAAAAAAAAAAAAAAAAAGGAAAAAAGAGTAAAAAGGGTGGAGGATCAGATCCTAAAATTTATTGGGGTCTTGTTCTAGTGATTCTCCTCTCTTCAAAAATTATCAGAACTCATCTCCATCATCATTGCCCTTCCAGTCCTTGGCTCTGATTTTTTTTTTTCTCTCCTCATTATTTATTCATTCCTTGTCACCTGATGGGACACTTACCCATGTCCCATGTTAGCTGATATCAGTTATGTGTTGCCTCACAACAATTAACGACTCCCTGGAGCTCATCAGTGAGGTTGCCTTCTTAGGGTCATGCTTTTCCTCCATGCCTGATAATTAAATTGATAAGCTCAGCTCAATCTTCAAACAATAAGAACTAAACCTTTACACAAACACAACTAAAATGCTCTCAAAAAACAATTCACTGTGCATGCAAAATTTAACCATTGTGAGTCAGGTTTCTCAATGCTTCCCAGCTACCAGAAGCAATGGTGGATGCACACCAAATTTCACCTTAGCTTTGATTCATAAAAATTAATAAACCCCACCTCATGTACACAGTGGAAGACAGCTCTTTAATGTGCTTTCAGAATTTCAAATAAGCCACTTTGCTTTTTTAATTTGTTTTAAGGTGTCACACTATTTGCATTACTTTAAATCAGTGTGTTGCAGGTTTCAAACAGATACTTATATAACTTCCTTCCTATTTAACTATTCTCAGTATTGGCAGAAAATGTATTAATAAATGGACATGGAACAAAAAACAGGCCTACCCCTTCAATATTCTCAGCAACCAAAATACAAATGCACTCTAAGACAAGGTTTGTCATGTAATGTCATGGGTTTGAAACCAAAACACAGGATGGCAAGAGAAATACATACATACACATGCTAAAGACTACACAAAGCTCACAACTCCAAGGAGTGCCATTATGATTCATTAGTTTACCACAAATAATCATCCTCCTCCAAAAGTGAAAGGTTAAAAAGTTGAAGAATGTACCAGCATATTGAGCTTTACCTTCTGTTTTACGAACAGTTTGATGTTAAGAGGACCATTTATGCTAACCATGATCATGAATCCAATGGGACTACAACGAGTCAAAATATATTCAAGAAAAAGAAAGTGCTGGATTGTACCAAATCAGTGATTTCTTAAATCCAAGATAAAATGTATTTTAGGAAAAGAAGTCTAGAATCCCCCAAAATTCTCTGCATTAATCATAACTGCATAATTCTTACATAGGTGATTTAAGTTTACACAGGAGACCAACCTAAATATTTCCATAGCATGACTTTCTAGGGAAAAGATTTTCTTTAAATCTGAATTGTCCAAATTTCCAGTATGCCTACAATATCCCTGCAGTTTATCATGCTCCAATTTATGGTTATATAAAACAAACTGAATATTTTTCAACAGAAGGTCTATGGGTTTTAAGTGTCCCGCTTCAGAAAACATTGAACAACTTCAGGTGCTGTTCATGTAGTCTAATTATGAGGAAGTATATTGAAGTATAACAGTTCTGTTCAATGACTTTGTGATATTTTCACCATAAAAGAAATATTCTGCTAGGTGAAAAATGAAGTATTCTTTATAAATGGAGAATCACAGTGAATATCCTGATTTTCTAGAGTTCCCATAACAAGTACTTTTGGTATAAATCATCCCTCAGGATCACGTGTAAATGAATACACTTAAAATGTTTACATTTACTAAGAACCATCCAATATTTAGTGCAAATATTCAATCACATATTAGAAACAAAACAAAACAAACCAAACCTGTAAATAAAAGATAGACCATCCTCCACATTGCATAAGACAAACAAATGTAATAAATATTTATGCCCCCAAAAATTGAGAAAATTCTAGATTTTGGAAAGAGTGCTGCTAATGAAACATGACTGCTACAGAAAAAGTGAAATGCAAAAATCATCCTGTGTACACAATAGATCAACTCACAACCATAAAATATGCATTTGTTTATTTATAATTTAAATTTCAGTTAAACTGTATAATTCATCTTTGTAAATTATATATTTCAAATAGCATAACACCAGAGTATAAGCTTCTAGAAATGTATTCTCACAAATAGCAGCAAATGCACAGTCAAAAGACCAAACACAATCTATTGCTATTAGATTCAGTGTAATTAAGCTTGGCACAGCTGCTGAACAATATGCATGCTATAAAATAAAGAAGTAGGAATAACAGTAGTGTGATACTTTGGTGCAAAACCACCAAACATATGCTGTGAAAAGCATGTTTCAGGAGCACTTTGGTGGTATTTTCAGCTCTTCAGACTTCATTGCAAAATGTTTTGACTCCCCAGTGTAAGAAAGATGTACATAAGTTGGTGTACATTCAGCAAAGGACTAACAAAATGCTTGGGGAGTGGAGCACTTGCCCTGTGAGGAGAAGCTGAAGGAGGCAGACTGGTTTTGAACTGGAGGAAAACAAAAGATCTGGGGGGACCTGACATCAGCCTCCTAATGCCTATGAGAATATTCCTGAGAAAACAGAGGCTTTTTTATCAATACAATTTCTGACTAAAAATACAGAAAACAAACAAAAAAAAATCTGTATGAGGATAACAGGTTGCCAAGACACGTTGTTTCAAGACTCAATTAGTCAAAGCCCACAGCAGTTAGGTGTAAATTTAGTGTTGACCCTGCTTTGAGAAGGATTTTGGACTAAACAGTTTCCTAAGGTCCCTTCCATCCTGAATAATTCTATGATTCATAATATTGAGAAAAATTGGGAAGAGGATGAGGAAGACTTAAAGTTATTAAAAACTGATTTCTTTAAAATCTGAAGCTTAAAATGTTTCGACATAAGAGGGTGACATCTGTCTACATTTTGCTAGGATGAATTGTACCTGTGATCAGGCATAAGACAATATCCATATAAAATAAAAAGAAAATGTGAACCCACTAGGAAAAGAGGAGCAAGAACACCTGTTGAAATAAAAAGGGACTAAACTATAGTTAGCCAAGAGTTGAGATGCACAAGTCAGGCTAGGTGGCACAATAGAGAAGAGGACTCTATATGGTAGGAGCTGGGGATGGGAAGTGAGCATGAACAGGAGGGCAAGAGGCTGTAGGAGCACAAAGGGCAAATAAGAAGGAGATGAAGAGAAGGAATTGTCAAAGAGAAGGTCACAGATTACTAGATCTTGTGGAGTGAAAGACAGTAAGCAGAGTGATTCTGGTAGATATGGTACTATCACAATAAATCAAACAAAGGTGAAAAACAAAGCAATGTTTAAAAAAAAAATCCAACATTTGCAATAAATAACAAATCTTGGAGGCACTGATTCATATTTTTTAAATTCTGTAGTGTCCCCCACCAGTACTGATGCCAGGCTTCTTACTCATGATGTATGGAGCAATTACAGAAATTACATCAAAGCATCAGAGGCAGAGATTAAGCATTGAGACAATTTTGTCAAAAACACAGAGTATGAAATATTAAGAAGCATGTGTAGTTTAGCTGAATAAGGAAAGATGCTCTATTTTTATCTAGTGACTGATGATGATATTAGTTAGAACTGGTTTTCCACTTTTTAAGCCATGGTCACAAATTAAAAGTTAAAATAAAGATTAGAAGAGCTTTACAGAAATATCAAGAAAAGTCAATCCTAAATCTGTTGTTTCTAAATGGCTAGTATAAAAATAGCTTAACTGGGAAGAATTAAAGTAAACTCATATCCTCCCTACCAATTAGTCTTGCGCCTATAAAGTTTATCTTTTTAGATAAATTCACTAGATTGAGAAATTACTTTAGTTTAGTTGGAATATAAAACCCAATAATGATTTTCTTTTTAATTTTTATTTTTCACTAAATCTAAGCTGAGTTATAAGAACTCTTCTCTGGGGTCCCAAAATTCTGTTTCCTTGGAGGCATAAATCTTAGAAATGCTGCATAATCTAGAAGGAGCAAGATATTTTGTAATACAGGCATGTTTCTGTCCCAGTTAAATCACAAAACATTTGCTGAACTAAACTATAAACTTCAATATTTTATTTTATTTTTTTAATTGAGGCATGGATTATGGTCTGAACTAGATCTCAGACTGCCTTTGCAATACTGAGGTCTCTCCTTCACTCATTAGCAAACCCTAAATAAATCACTCTTTCTCTGAACTAAGTGTTTAAACAACTGCATAGGTGAAGTCTAGTGCAATTATTTCAACATGGAATTCTGCACTTCTGTTTGTGTGTTGTACAATTTTTTTCTGATAGTTTTGAGTCTTGTTTTAGAAATCCAAGACCTTTGTACACAGTATTATATAGAGTAGGCTGTGCAATTAAGCAGCATGTGGCATCAAAGAAATATTACTTATTTTCCTTCAGCTAACAGCAAGTAAAAAAATTTTAAAGAACAAACTTGTGGAGCATGGTTGTTTTTAGTAGTTTAAGAATTTAAAGTGAATTACAAAGAAATATCAGTAAACACTGGCTATTATAACATTTTGCCACTTCCAAAGTCGAGGTTGTGTGGTTTTGCTTAGAACTGATTGTTTCAATTAAGCAGTGTTCCCATTCTCACATAATTATCTCCATATAATTTGTCATTTTACTTTCAAATAGCAAACTGGAGACTACTTAGCTCCTGACTAGAAAGAACAGTTGTGTTTTTAAGTAAACAAAGATATCAAGAACTGAAAACATTCTTATGCTGCCTGCCAAAAATACTGTAAGTGTACTGGGATTTTTAGCAGTCATTCTATTGTAATCATTGGTTAAGTATGCTATCAAATATCATATACTTACATATTCGGGGCAAATTCTAAGGATCTCTGATGCTGACTTCATCTAAAAGAGATAATTAAAGAAATATTATATATTGTAATTACACCAATTCCCTATGTTAATAATATATTAAAGAACTCACTTGCATTTTCTGAAGATGTAATTCCCACTAAAACTAAATTAACCACCCTTATACTGATCTTCACTGATATTTAGAATTTTTTTGTCAATCAACAAAATGAACACAATACATCACTCTTTTTCTTCCATATCAGAAGTTGCAGGCCACACAAGACAATTTCACATCTTGCTTTTAATTTTTCTGGTGCCATATGGCCAAAGTTATTTTGCAAACTACTATCCTCTCCTTGCAGACAAAAAAAAAAAAAAAAAAAAAAAGAGATAGCAGGAGAAAGGGGGTATACAATGAAGCACAAAATCAGAACTACAATAATATGCTTTTTGTGCTCAGCAGTCACAGTACATAGACAAATTTAAACACACCTCCAGGAAAGGCAAAATTCTAAGGTTAAACAGGTAAAATGTCAATATTACATCCAAATATTGATACACACATACTGATTCACAGATACCCTGTTTTCCAGAACCTGCAAGACTTTGGTTTGGGGTCAGGCTTCAGAGACATCTATTGTCCCTGGGTGAGAGCAGCAGTGATCCTTACACTGCAACACCAGTCCTGACAGTATTTTGGTAGTCCAAAAATAATTTAAAAAACCCCAAACCCTAGTTTTGTCATGAAAACATGACAATCTCTATTTAGGACTATCTGTTTGCTTGCTAAATAGCCAAATTTCAAAAGGATAGTAGGTAGAGAAAGAACACTAAATAAAATGTGACTCATCTGCTACAGTTAAGAGAAATTACAAGTTTTTTAATGACTTACTTAAGTGTCTACAATTTCATAACAAAATACAATATTAACACCTAGAATTATAATACCACATTCCTTTTGGGTATTTAAAAATGCATTACTAAGTCAATTTGGCCTAAAAATATTCAGGTATGGTAAGTATATTTATCACCCAGTTTATAAATAAGAGAATGTAAGCAAACTATGAAGTTGCCTGAGACATGAGAGAGATGTTTCAATGAAGCTAGGATCAAAGACCCTCCTGTGATGTAACCTGCAGCCCATATTGTTAACTTCAACTAATCCAGCCAATTGGCTAGATGTTAGTCACCACTACAGAGCAATGACTTACAGTGTTCTTGAGACAAAGAATTAACAAATCTGTGGCAATCTGTCCTTCTCCACAGCAATTTGCACACTCTACTCCTGAACAAGAGGCCATGTCAGGACTAGTATATGAAATAACACGGTGTCTGTGAAGCGTTCCCTTATAAAATTATTAAGATGACATCCAGAAGGAAAAGAGCAGTCATTTGGTCATTACCATGTCAAATCACTTATAGAATAGGAGCAAATTACTTCAAACAAATGACTACACTAGAGAGGAAGCTCAAGCCTTTTTAACTCTCCTGGTAAATCTGTACCTGACATTGAAGACAGCTGGCAGGGTTTCACTGCACACCTTCTAAGCCTCTCAGGAGGAAAGGATAATGCTGTTGGCAGGAGCTCTTGACAAAACCATGTTGAGTGGGATGATCAAGGAGCTTTAAAGCCAAAATGCCATTTCCTTGCTGATCCTCCACATTAGAATAGCATCTTGGCTGCACCCTGAGACTTTTTTTGAGCCAGCAAATATCTCCTTAGGGAGAAAGCATGCATCAAACAGTACTAATAATCACGTTTTTACTGTCTCAGGGACCATTTCATGGGTGAGGAGAGCTTAGTTCAATAAGACCTTGGTTCCAGCAAAGCTCATAAGCTTGTGCTTAACTTCAATAACATGAACATTTCCATTAAAATCTCAGAATAACTTGTACGTGAAATTTAAGGTATGCTTAAGATATTCAGTCAGTTGGATCTCAAGAAAAGAAAATTGGTATTAACATTATATTAGTCTAAATGAAACAAATTATGAAGGTTGAAATGTTAAATAGAGAATGCCATGAGAAACTGATATACTGGATGCAGCCAGAAAACACTTAGAAACTTTCTGCTTTCTTTGCTGACATTTCTTATTTAGCAAATAAAAGCTTCGATTCTAGAAGCAGTTGCACAGACTGAATGTGGGATTGTATGCACATTTACATGTATGTAACACCAGATATACATACAATTCAGGAATGTAGGCTTCTCTAATTTTAATTTGTGTGGAGGTATATTCTGGATTGGATTCTGTATAAGGAGCTCAGGTTCCTACAAAGCAGTACAGACTAACTTGAACTGAATTTGCTGTGAAAAACTAAGTTTAAATGTCTTACTACCAACAGACTGACTCTCCTTTAGCTTCATAAATTGTGGAAGGACATTCGCAGTCACATTTTCAGAACTGATTATAAGTATTATAGCAGTTGTGAATCATCTTTCATGCCAAGCTTTAGAGTATTGATAGGGATATTCAGTGTGACTTTTGTATGTATATGTGCCCAGTGCATTTGTCTCCTTTTATATTCAACAGGAGCTTTGTGCCCATATCTGAGTAAAGTTAGTACTTAGAACTGTAATTCTATAGTCCTACACTGATGCTGAAACAATGTATTCTAATCTACAAAGCATATCCATTTTCATAAGAGATAACATATATCTCCAAGGGTTTTTCTAATTACATTAAGCCCATTTAAACCTCTGATTACTGCAGTGAAAATGTGTATTCTTTAACAGATCAGACAGAGCGGCTTCCAGAAGCAGATGAAGGTACTTAATTCAGTTTGCAGTTTCATTAATGCACACTTCAAAATAATTTAGAGACATACTCAACAGCGGCAATTCCCCTATGGTTTTATTAGATATGTCTTTACCTTTTTTCATTATCATTATTTAGTACTTGTTCAAAGGTAAAAAAAAAGCATTATTTTGCAACTTCACATTGTATTTTTCCAATACACAATACTGATAATATTGTATATAACTGGAACCTGGTTTATTTACAAAATTAGCGACAATTTCTAGAAAAAAAAAAAGTGAATACTGTAGTGCATCTTTGCCTCACATTGCTTTAAGAAGAGGATTGCTTGCAAGTTTGCTTCTTCTCATGTAGATATTCTGCCTGACTACTTGAGATCTGTTAATCTTTATCCTGGGCTGCACTTACATCTTTTACAACCCTGAAAACATCCAGCAGTTATAAAGACCCTGGGACACCGCCTGTCAGTGCTGAATCCTACAGTGAAGAGAACTTTATACCTATACTTTAAGGTAGCTTGGATTTATTCCTCTAGAAAAGGCAATAACCCTGTAGTTAGTGAAGATTTCACGTCCATAAATTCTTCACAACATCATTCCCAGCCATAAAACCTCATAAAAGGAGAGGGAAAACATTCAGATTTATGTTCTGATTCAGCACAAAAGTTTGAGAACTGAATTCATTGTCAGGACTGCAGAAGTTGTGAAAAGAGGGGAACAACCAGAAGTCTTGAAAAACAGTTGGGTAAACTTTCACCTCCTAACTTGTTATCACAGGTCATACATATGCATGTTTGGCTTCAAGTATATGCAGGTAAATGCAGTGTAAACAACAGTGAAGTCATTACAGGAAAGCAATCAATTTTCCAAAGCAAAAGAGGGATTGGTTGCTCAGCTCCTTTATGGTTTTAATAGGCAACAGTATCCCAAATGCAAGCATTTGTTTAAATGGTTTAAGTATTTTGCTTTTACTCTTAGTTGATCAATTTGGTTCTTAGCTTGTCAATTTGGCTTAGGTTATGAGCAAAATAGATTGTGCTACTTCTAGTAGTGTATTATAAGGATTTATCAGATCCAAATGAGCCATATGTCACTCTGGTAAGTGTCTGGGATGACTTATTTGTCTCTGCTATGCAGCTGCCCTTGTACTGAAACATAGCATATACAAAAACAAAGTCAACTTTTTTTTCCATCCAAAGGATTGAAAGCAATCTAAGACACATTCTCACACAGACAAGTAAGACATTTAGTGAAAATCAGTTTTGATGTAACATATTAAAAATGACATTATACCTGGGGCAACCTACCATATGTTGCTAACAATGTATTAGAGAAGAAATTTGAAATGGTGTTCTACTTCAGATAATCATATTTATGTGGAGTTGAAAAGTATTGGCATAGACTTTCCGTCACTCAAACAAACAATAAACTAGTTGACTTCATCAGAGCAGATGTTACCTCAGTAGCTGGTGATGACAAAGTCTCACGATTTTTGCCCTGCTGTGTTAACTTTGGTTTGAAAGCATAAGGGTTTGAAGGTATTGGAAGTCATTGTGGAAGGACAATAACGCATGTTTATGCTGAGGAAAGGCTGTGGGAGCTCAGTTTGTTTAGCCTCAAGAAGAAAAGGTTAAGGGGGATCTAACTGCAGTCTTTAACTGCCATAAAGGAAGGAGCATGACACAGAACACAAAATGACTCAGAGCAGAACAGCTAAAAGATGAGATTCACACAGGTTACATGAAGTCAGATTTCAACTGGATCTACATACTAAGAAGAAGCATTTTCACAGTGAGAATGATTAAAGTACTGGAACTGGTCCCAGAGAGATGGCAGAATCTCTGTCCTGGAAATTTTTTTTTTATTTCTTGATCAGATAGGGCCTTGGGGATACCAGTCTCAATCTGAAGTAAGCCCTGCTTTGAATAACACAACCCCAGAGGTCCTTTCTAGTCTACATTATTTTACAATCAACTCTTGTAATCCTGGCGTATCCCCTGGTCTGTGCACATATGGAGCTCAGGCCCTCCTGAGACCATGACTTCTTATTCACAGCCATCCTTAAAAAGGAAAGTAGTCCTGTTAGAAAATGATCTTTGATCTAAGAGAGATCAGGTTCCATTCCTTCCTGTAGGTTAAGCAGTAAATCAGAAAGTTGCTTAAATATGTCCAATGTTCAATGTCTTCCCTTCCCCACAACACCTGAAATGAAAGGAGGATATTAAAATACTTCAATTCTGTCCAATAAGGCCTTAGTGAAAAGATGAATATTTTTATTAATAATTATATGTTAATACACTTTTGGCTAATTCTCTACTGAATTAGTTGAAGTATATCTGCTATCAGGTGCAAAGACATATATTGCTCCAAGGGGAAGACTGAAAAAAGTGCTGTTAATTAGGCACTGTTGAAACTTCATTTTCCTGTCACACAACACCAGGAGCCACTATGACACTTCTTAAAATTCATCAAACTGCAACTGATGTTTGTTTTGTGCAAAGGTGGAGAGGAAATAATAATTATACCAAATATTGTGTACTCAGTTAGAATTGCTTTTTTTTTAGTTTTGAAATATATCTACAGGAAAAATTTATTTATTGTTAGCCTGTGTCCCTTTAGTCCACATATGTCTATGTGTGTTTGCATGTGTTTGTACACACACACACACATATATATATATATACATACACACCTAAGCAGAGGGAGAAAGTGAGAAGCAGCCATCACTAACTTTTGTCCAGATTCAGAAAAGGTTACTCCAGTTTCATATACAGAGCATGTCACTCCTTGAAAATTCCCTTGAAGGTCAAACTCTGAAGCCAGTGAATTACATAACTTGCACATCGAGGTAAAATATTTTCTATTTGATACACTCTGTTGTCAGTCTTGCATGAAATACATGCAACCATGGGAGTGTTATATATTGCCTCTAGCAAACTAGAAAAAAAACAGAATGAGCCAATAGATAGTTTTTGTTTGTGATTTTTACATGAGAGAAAGAAAAATAATGTTAATTTTAAAACAATTTATTCAATTCTAGTAATGATAAAACATCTGCTAAGCAAATACTATCTAGTATTCCCTACACAAGCTAGCTCTGTATGGTTAGAATATCTTTGTATTGTCATGTTTGGCCTGGATCCTACAGAGTAGGGAGAAATATTAGTGTCTTAAACCCTCAAGTTCTTGGTATGGTCGGGTTTTTCAAGACATTCACTAATACATGTTAAGCTAATGTAAAAATCTAAGTGTACTATTAACCTAATTAGTTAAACTATATGTAAAAATCAAAAAGCTTGAAAGAGGTAAATGTTTTCTCAAAGCCAGGTCCTTTTGGCAAGTAAAAAAAAAACAAAAAACAAACAACAAAAAAGAAATTGTCCATTTCTGAAAATTTAGACCGCAGCAGTTTTTACTGTCTCACAGAACAAGTGAATGTAAGTGTATATAAGTGGGACTACAAAATGAGGGTTTTTTTAAAGGCAGATTTACCCTATGCAGTCCATCTTGCCTCAATTTCAAAGTTAAAAACCCAATCATTTCTAGTTATAGCCTTCTTCTCAACTTCTTGAATCACTCCAGTTTACTTTAGGCTATTTGAATATTGTTAGGTAGTGCTATGTGTTGAGTAATATAAAACTATTATATGAAGTTCATATTTCTTATTATAATTTCTAACAAGTTCTCCTTTTTAAAATAGATAGATGTACAATAGTATCTGTAGATTAGTCTGAAGAAAAACTTCCTATATTATAATAAATACCTCTACTTATGTAGGAATCTCCCAGTGGCATCAGAATCACAGATTATTACTATAATCAAATTCTAATCAGAACTACGTTGCTGTGATTTTTGAAATTTATTCTAAGATCTCTAACAGAGACTGTAGCCATTCTGGGATACAATAATCTAAATATGGACTGAAGAAATACTATACATAAATCTGAAAAATTTTGTCTACATATATTCACATAAATCTTGATATAATACATGTATATCGCTTTGCAAAACATGTCTGAAAATTTTTCTTTGACAATCTAAGTTTTCCTTTTTTTTGACTAGCTCGTCCTCTTAGGGAAAATATTTGTAACTAAACCTGAAAATGTCTTCTGTTATAAATAGAAGGTAATTTTAATAAAAAAAAGTATTTTTTAAACTTTTAGAAGTGACAGGAACATGCTTTTTATAAATATAAAATAATTTTAGTAAATACTGTGTAGTTTCGTCTTCAATAATTCAAGGCAAAGGCAGCTCATCAAACAAACAAACAAAAAAGACCAAATTTAAGAAATAATTTACCATTTAATTTGCACAGAGTTTACAATCATAAAGGTCATTCTAGAAGAATCAATGCCTAAAAGGTAACGTTTAACCTAATGTATCCAAGACCTCTTTAAACCTCTGAAATCAAAATAAATGTTATGATCACCTTAAGATCACAACTTCAATATAATATCAATAATATGAAGTTTCAGACTAAACAAACAAACAAACAAACAAAACCTCAAAACATTTAAAAATAAAAATTGGAAATATTAATTTGCTAAATTATCCTTTTTTCTTTGTAAATATCTGAATTCTGTAACATATTCTCTTCTTGACCCTATATGAACAATACAGTCAAAAACTTACTTTTAGAATTTGAATTCTTTCTGTAGAAAGGAACTGTGCTTGTTCAAGCAGTATGATTTTGCATATGGACTCATGATTCAACAGTGTAAGTGACATTTTGTCAAAACAGACCACATATGGAAACTGCTTTGAATTTTTTACTTATAAACTCAGTCATTTAGACAGGGACGAGACAAGATTTCTGAGGTATCTTTAAATATTAACATCCTCCCCCTACTTACAGACAATGGTCCAAACAAAACAAGTTCCAGCAGGTGTTAAAAAAAAAGACTTATTGTCTTTTTACATTAGTTTTAGGTAAAGGTAGGAAGTTTAACATGTACCAGTGGTATCAGGCAGAATAGGACTGTGCAAATAATTTTTTTTGTTTCACAGGGTTTTTTTGGTTAGCTTCCTTTAAATTAAACACACATCTTACTACAAGTGGATATGCTATTCAGTTGTGATCATTACCAGCTCCTCCATCTTGAAAAGGACCTGTATTGTTTGATTTGGGCCAATAGAATTAAAGTTTCAAATCAGTGTATATGTAGTAAGATGTTTATTTTGAAAAAACACAAGTATTACAATTTAGGAAAGGATTTTTAGCCCTGTGACTAGGCAGTTAATTCTATTCTCAAGATAACAGAAAGAAGAGCGACTGCTTCCTGAGAGTATCCCTAAGCAGCTTAGATCAATTCTCTTTTCCTAAGGAAGAACTCTAGCTGCTGTTCTTGTTCACATGAAACATTTTATTTGTGTAGCTGACTCCACTGAGTTGGGTTACTGGAAAAAGAGATATCTGTTTAAAGCTATATAACTTGGAAGTAGCCTTTCAATAAAAGGGTTGTCTGTGTTTCCCAAACTAATGAGCAATTTGTTTTAATAGCTACTTAATTATCAGATGTTTCTTTTAAAATAGATGTCTAATAACTCACTGAATTAGACCATAATTAAGAAAGAAATTTTTTTCCAATGGTAATGTATTTTCTTTCCTTCTCATTTCCTTTAATTATTTCTGATTTTCCCTATCTCTGTCATGGCTTGATCTCCTATATATTCTCTTACTATTCATCGGACTTTAAACATGGTTAACTACTAGTCTTCTGTAAAAACAAATAAATAAATTTGGAGGCTGGTAATTTAAACTTCCTTCTGCTTAATTGGATAGCTAATGGGAGGAATTTGAATCACAGCTACACAAGTATTGCAAGCACAGCTTTTGTACAGTTCTGCCAATTCAAATACATTTTGCTGGGCACTGGAATGTTGGTATGACCTAATTAATTAGAAAATCAAGCACTTAACAGGAGAAGCAAATTAAAAATCATTTATTTCTCTGTGGAAGGGCAGACAAATAAAAATGTACCTTTCTAGCTCCCTATGGCCCAGTAAGCCTTGGGCTATTGGCAGCTGGCATAGATTAAAGTAGCCTTCATGCTTTTAGCTATCCAAATCCATTGGATAGTTTCCTAGTAAGAATTGCTAAAATCAGAAGCTGGACGAGGAAAATTCCTTGTTCTTTATGGAATTGAATTTTCCTAGTGCATATTTGTCACTAATACATCGTTTCTACAGATTATTTTAAAGTATTAAACATTAATATTGGCACTATCTGCCCAAATAGAACAAACATATTTTGTGTACTATTACAGATAGGACAGGTCTTCTAAGTACTGAGGAAATCAACTAACCTACCTCTATTATAAAGTCACAAGAAATCCAGAGGAACATGAGTCCCTAGCTAAAGAACAAATTTAAGGATTCTGTGAAGAAGTACAGAGTAATAGACAGGTCATTTAGTTGAGACAGTTCAGCAAAATCAAAAGTCTTGTAAGGGCCTTTCCTAACTGAAAGGAAGGTTGGTTTACTCTCTTTCTCCAAAGCAGAATTGAGATGGTGAGTTTGCTCACTCATTCCTGGTTTGCAGAGGATTACACTGCATAATTTCATGAGTTAGATTGTCCTCCTTTTTGTTTGATTATTTAGAATAAAGTTAGCTGGAAAAGTCTGACATACATTACCTCCTATGATGGTAAAACATACTTGGAACTACTGGGAACATCCAATTTTGTGTGTTAAGACGGTCTAACAGTGGACAGTTTAATTACTTTGATGACATTCTAAATGCAGTCATGTAACCTGATTCTGCCTTAAATAGATGCTTAGGACAAGACCTGCAATGAAGTAGAACCTAATCTGAATGTCTACCTGTCAGATAGCTATGAATATCTGCTTCGTGCCCAAGGTTAATCATCTGGCTGTTAGGTGTTCAAGAAATAACATTGTACTGCTGCTCAAGAGAAGCTAGGTATCTGGGTAGCTTTTTCTACTCTTTTTAGAAAAAGGTTGTACGCATTGTAATCCTTTTTGCTGATAACATGCAGAGATTAAATGTCAATCAGACACAGTTAAAATCATGGAGCTGATGGTACAGTAATAATTTTTCTTACCACTTGAGGAAAAGGAAAGATACAGAGACTATTTAGGTGGCTGTAATGTTTCATTATCTACCTCATTAGCCTTTGCAGGACTTGGGAAAAGAGATCAGAAGACTAGTCAATTATTTCTACTTAAACTGAAAAATATGTATATAAGTTCCAATGTGGAACTGGTGGTTCTATGAAAGAATGTGGTCTATGGAAGCCATCTCTGTACCTGAAAATGGACATTTGGTGAGCATGCATACGTTTTCAGTACTTATTGTAAAAGGATACAAAATCTATTGCTGCTGTCTCACTACTGAAAATGTTCACTAATGGTTTTCCATGACTTTTTACACCATATACAAAGCAACTGTAGAAGCTGTATAAATATTTTCAGACTAGAATGATGGTTGATACAGGGCTCTCCTCACAGATAAATCACAACACAAAAAAATAAGGCTTTAGAAACTCAAACCTTGTTTGGTTTCACATGTACTTAAACTCTCCCTTTCCTTCCCCTTCCCCTTCCTCTTACTCCATGGACCAAAAAGAGCTAAAACTAAATCAAGAGGACTTATAGAGATGCTAATGGTTAACACTTCAGTAAATCACATTAACTAGGCATGTGATGGTGCCTAAGTATAAATGTAGGTCCCTAAACAAATATGTATAGTTGACATTAAAAAAAAAAAAGGTCTAAAATCCCTTAATGCTTTTTCCTCCCTTTTTTAGGGTATGATCATTTCTCAAAAGTTGGTTCACATTCATTCTTTGCTGACATCAAAAACCTGTCATCATTTATCGTTACATATTGGGTGCCACACTTATCTATGGTCCTGTATGGGAAGTACAGTTAGCTGTTGTGACTCATAACTTGTCTGTCATTAATAAATACAGAATTTGAGTCAAGACTTAAGGGTCTGTGTTACAGGAAATTATCCCCAAAACATAAGATGCAGAAATATCCTTCAGAAGTCTCAGAAAAAGCAAGTGTGATTAAAAGGACAAGCATGTTTGTTAAAGAATATCTAAAGCAGTGGTTTTCAATCTTATTTAATTCATGGATGTTCTTCTGGACAAGATGCACGCTCCTTTACAAAGGTTTCAGGCAGTTGGCCTAGATGATGGCTCTAGGTCCCCTCCCACTGCAGGGAGCTTGTAAGTGACAACTTAAAATCTGTTGCAATTGAAGTTTCATACCCTGAGAGAGGATGGAGAATGTTCCCTGTGTGAATTCTCAGAGTCCAACAGTTTCTGAATGAAAAACTGTTTTGATTACTCCCATTCCTGTGAAAAACATGAATTGCTTTCCTTCTAGTTAAGGGAATAAACCTTAAATGTAAGAAAATGAGAACATAGTTTGAAAAAGCAAAACACCTTCAGTGGCATGTGCTGAAAAAGCTTTCTTTTCTATACACTAAAAATGTTAGGGTAGGATTAAATTTTTTTCCTAATCTGGCTATACTTACCTCTTATTATAATTACCTAGAGAATATATGTTATCCAGATGGCTTCATTTATTTTGAATTGATCTTTTTTTGGTCAACCTAACCTGAAGGAATTTACTGTTTAATTCTTTCATTCCACCTTCTTTTGAAGGAGAATGTTTCTTCAAATAGACTACATTTACACTGTCTTCCCAGGTCTCAATACATGTCTGGGATGCATCCCAATTCTTCTTTCTCACTTGCTCTCTTCTCCTCCAAAAATAAACTTGAGAATGAAAACTTTAATGTGAGATGGAAGAAGTCGTAATGTATTCCAACAAGTTCTGCAGTCCAGATGCTCAGGGCATCTGGACTGCAGGCTGCTTTGAGGAGTTTGGCTATTATTTAGCCCAGAAGTGGTCCTAGAGAAATGAAAAGGAGCCAAAACCATAAATTTCTGCCCCATTTTAGTCTAAAATACGTTCAGAATTTTTCAGTATCAAGTTCACACTTGATGAGGGAAAATGAAAACCATGAAGTAAAAGAGAGAGGCTGGAATAGATTGATTTTGTTTTCAGAGTCAGCTTTATATGTCATTACAAGATACTTTCTTTTAAATACTTAATCTTCCTTCCAGAAAAACAAACTCAATTTTCAGGGAAAAAAAAAAAATCCATAACTTAGATGAAGACATGTAGTGTATGTTTGCAATTTTTTCCACAGTGCACATGTATTCATTCACACACAACTTTTGCTGTTTTAAAGACTGGCTTAGTAATACACTTATGCAAGGAATAATATCTTGCTTCTTGTTCTGTTGATTCTGACAGAGGTTAAGTTTAACCATCAAAAGCATTTTAATTGTTTTGTTGTGTTTGTCATACAAATGGATTGATGTTCCATTGTCTGTTCTTAGAAATATTTTACAATTGGCATGAGATAAAGATTAGTCTTCCCCATCTCTAGTGGTTTTGTCATAAGGATGGATTATTACACTTTTGTGTGTGTGTAATCTATTTTTGTTCTCATTACCTTCTCATTCCTCTGACAAAAACCATGATGGGTGCTGAAAATTGCATAAAATTAATCTATTACCCTGACAAAGACTGTAAAATCATTAATTTTAAAATGGTTATGGAATAACAGGGTAGTTTACTATTTTAAGCTGGATTGCTTATAATGGGGAAAAGGTGATATTATCAGACTATCATTTTTATAAATTAACATAGGAATTAATAGACATTGATGATGTGAGGATACACAACACTAAGCCTGCATAGCCTGCTTACTTTAAGGATACACCATCTGATTCTGGAAAAAGCAATACATAGCTCTAAAAATAAAACTAACACTGAACAGAATCAGAAAGTGCGAATCTCCACCAAATTAATTGAAAATATAAACCGAGAGAAAAATAGGATGAACTATCAATTAGTGTTGCTGTACCCAAAAGCTAAGCACTGAGAGAGAAAGTCTGGAGAAACTTGCTGTAGCAATTACAAAGCAGGTTTCTTTCTTCTCTCCCACATTTTACCACTGCTGCAGGAAAGTTGGCAGGCAGTAACATATACTCGTCTTAGCTGCTGAGTGGTAAGGTGTTAAAGTTAGATATAAAATAAGGTGGGAAGAAGTTGTAGCAGTTTAAGCTAAGTAGCTGCTCCAACATTCCCATTTGCCAAACTTGAGGAAGAGTGCAATAGCCATCTTAGGAATGAAGAATAATGAAGAATTATTGTGAATGGAAAAGGGTGGCAAGTTCTTCATCTGGGAGGGAACCTACATTGCTGATTCAGAGGCCCAAAAGCTTAATACAGTAAAGCAGGAGAATATTTGTGTCTAAACTGAAATTCATGACAGCCAGCTCTCTGAATATGTATAAGGTATTAAAAAAATAACAAGAAAAGAGGTGTTTGAAATCCTCTTTACTGTGTGGGCTTTATTCCCTAGCTCACATCGAGAAGATCACAGTATTACAGCACTGTTTAGGTTGGAGAGGACCCCATGAGACCATCTAATCCAGTACCTCAGACTTTTTCATGTTCTGCGTCACCAGAGCCGCTGCCCCATTCAGTAGTGGATGCACAATTTCACTAGTCTGCTTCTTCTAAGTATGTATGGAAGCCTTTCTTGTTGCTCTTCACATCTTTTGCCAGATTCAACTCTGGGTCAGCCTTGGCATTCCTAACCCCATCCCTGCAAGATCAGACAGCAGCTCTATATTCCTCATGGGTCACCTACCCCTGCTTCTGCTTCTTGTACCCTCCCTTACTGTGTCTGAGTTCAGCCTGGAGTTCCTTGCTCACCCGTGCAGGTCTCCTGCTGCCTTTGTTTGATTTCCTACTTTTCAGAATGGACCTTTCTTGAGCTTGAAGGAGGTGATTCTTCCATATCAGCCATCTTGCATGGACCTCCCTTCTCTCCAGGGCTGTATCCCATGGGAAATGGAGGAAGCTTGCACATGCAACTCTGCCACAAAAGAACAATGTCCACACAACTGTATGTGGAGTACTCTGATGCAGGTGAGCTACTGTATTGCCAGAAAAACGTTTAACAGTTCGGGAAACATCTTTCCTGTTTCTTACATGCATCTCATCCTAGGCTCTAAACTGGAGGCTGGATAAACCCATTATAAATATTGTGTTGCAGATTAATGTGGGAATTTTGTATGTGGCTTTTATGTTAATCATAGGTATCTAGATTTTGGTACATTACAGAAGTCAGCTAGAGATGGAAAATCAATATTACTGCCCAAAATTATTAACCTAGAGCAAAACCAGCTAGTTATTTGCACAGTTTGTTCATTCGTCAAGCATGTATTTCATAAGAAGAAAGTAGCAGCTTGGTGGACCAGCACTAGAAACGCATTCCATCTATAGGAGACAAGAAGAAATACAAAAATATTTGCAAACCCTGTGATGGAAAATGGGGGAAGGAATATGGAATAAGGAAGTCAAATCTGACAGAGGAGTGGAAAATAAAAGACAACAGATGAAAACCTGTTAAATGAGTGGAGCAGAACTGTCTGAAGCTGGAGAGTTTGGAGCAAGAGAGGAATAGAAGTTAAAGGAGACACTCAAAGGGAATTGAAGCACCATGGACACCCAGAACCAGGCTATCTCATGTTCTCTGTTTCTTCTGTCTCCTACTGGCCATACCTTCAGTACTGATATCTTCCCTTGGTCTTTGGAGGCTTTTGCGCAAGCATAAACCATTAAATACTTAATATAATGAAGAAATAACTGTAAGTACAGGAATGGGAAAGATTGTATTCATTTAGGCCATTATGGATTGCCATAGGCTCGTTGTTTGTTTAAAGTGTTCTTTTCAAAATGAATTGTTCCCCTTAAACACAATGTTGTTATTCTTTGTTAATTCCACAGTGGAAAATGATTTGCAAGCAATGTTTAGTTCTGATTAAATGGATACACTTACAATCTTTTCAGTTGCTTCCTAATTTAATCAGCTTCTTTTCCATGTTCAGATTAAAAATACAAATTTTCTTTTACCTAATACAAGTTCTACATCACTGCTTCTTTTGCAGGAGCTCAACTCTTCAGAGATTCTTTTCAAGAAGTAAAATTAACAAAGCACTTGGAAAACTTGAAAGATGCAAATAATCACTGAAAGAAAATGATGTGCACTTTTTTGAATTTAAATGAGGAGTACTGTGTGGCAAACTGGTAAAACATTTGAATCACCTCCTGGAATGGGTAAGTAATTCCATACATGTATGTTGTTTAAATGCCAAGGACCATTGCCATGTCTGTTTCTTTTTTTTTTTTTTTCCCCTGTAATAATGCAATGATAGAAGTGGTTCTCAACCAGTATTTAGTAGGTTAAGAAAATCATGAAATTAAAAGGTGCCTCTGAAAAAGGTCAGGATACAGAAGACCACTGATATGAAATGAAAACTAATCTATGAAATGGTTAATAGATTTGATTATTAAGATTAATTTTATGTTGTATTTTATCAACATTTTGAAAGAAAATATTACCTACTGTTTAATTAACATGTTACAGTATTTTCAATAACATTCCAAAAGTAAGTATAAATTGATTGTCTGCCTATAGTATTTGCATACTCAAACAGTCCAATTTTCAATACTGTTTTAGCAGCTTTGTTTAGTTCAATTACTTTTTTCCATTTTCAAACTGACATTGTCCATGATAGCTGTTAGCCCAACAGAGCATTTTTTCCCTGTTTAGATGAAATTGCTTGAATTAATTTTAAATTATTAGACTGTAAAGAAAAAAATTATAAATTTTCTAATTACAAAACTCTGCAGTTTTGGGGTTGAATACTGCATGGTAAATTGTGTGACGAACATAGAACTATGCAATAGTACTATTTTCTGGTTAGGGGCTTTGAAAAATGGTTTCACATGTAAACTTCATAAAAAACAAATCTTGCAAGTATCACTGAATTTAAAAAAAAACATTCTGGTTAAGAAAAACATAGGAACAAAATTAGCATTTTTATAGTCATAACAACTTGAAAAGAAACTAAGATCTGCTACATGTGTATTTTTAACTTACTTTAATTTCCTACCCCAGTAGTTCTGATTTTATGTCCGATTTCCACATCTGCTCCACGAAAATGTTCTATTCATCTTCTACCCTCTCAAATATAGTATCTGTGTTTCTCAAGCCAAGTTTTAGCTGTTTGTTTTAGGATAAAGAATGTTTGTTTCTAGAATATTCAGGAAAAATAGCCAAGCTATTCATAGTCAGCTATGAATTCAGACACTAAAATTCCTAAATATTTTTTAAATGTTTCTATACCTGAATATTTATTTTTAAATATTGCTATAAGCCCAAAGCTGATGTAAGCCATCATTATGTAACTATAATAGTAATTGATGATGTGTAAGAATAAAGAATTTGTATTGTGTTTTGAGGTCAAGGAGATTCTTTCCCTACCTTGCTTTTCTTTCTGACTTGCTGCTCTTTATCTGAGTTCCCCAACAGTCTTAAATGTATTCTTCAGTTCCTTGCATCCTACCTCTACTGCAGAGTATGCTAGTTTGCATCCCAGCTCCATTATAGAGTGTAATAGCCTCTCCCAGGTGCAATCAAAAAGTACTGGGAACATATAGATCTAAAGCAAGGGTGTTGCACAGACTACACCATCCCCCTTTTTTTGGCAGGACTGAACCAGTAAGTGTAGCTTATTGTATGGTGTGGACGTTCTCAGACGTTTCCAGTCCAGAAACAGTGGGCTGACATAACAAAATGGCTTTTCTTGGTCAGACCAAAGGTGTGTTAGCCCTTCATCCTGTCTTTAAGAAAACAGGAGATAACTGGGAAAAAAACTAAAGAACAGGACAAGTATGTAAGGTTATTTTCTCAGGCTGCCTTCCTTGGGACTAGCAAATCTTAGTCAAGAGATTCCTGAGCAAGATTAGATAGCAATGGATTGTATCATGCAAGACCAGTAAATCAGATTGTCAAGAACTCTGGATTTTCTGTACTGCTTTTTATTGCAAACAAGGAAGTTAAAAGTCTGATGAAATTGTTTCATGGGCTGGTTTCATAATGCTTGAATGAGGCAAATTTTGTGTACAAAACATACATCTTTAAGGCTCATGTTTAAAGTAACCTGCCACCCACTACCACTCCCCACCCTTTACCCCCACAATGTTTTGACTTGAGCCAGGTGGAGATTTTTATGCTGAGAGTCTGAGAGAGGAGGCCAGATTCACTCCATCACAGTCACTTAGTTTGTTTCTTTAAAAAGTATAAGCTCCAATTCAAACTTCTCATTAAGTGACATTAAAATATACTACATATTGAGTCATTAATATTCCTGCCAAATTAAACATTTTAGTATTTTTATGCTATTTAGTGGCTTCTAAGGTATGGGCAGAGAGGAAAAGGCATCAGAAAACTTTCCTTTTGTCAGACATAAAACAAAGCCAAAAGCCAGCTCACCCCTATGCCAGTTCTTTGGGCCCAGAAACTCTGGTCTAATTCTTTAAGTATATTTGTAAAAAAAGAAAATTGGATTGTCTATAGTATATTTTCAGTGACTGCTATTAGGTCCTGGTACATGTACTCTTGGGAACATTATATTAGACAGGAGGCAATTTTCCTTTGATCATGTGATATAGACTCCTGAAAATAAATTCCTCATTCTATGCCTCAACAAAGGTAATTAAATTCATGGTCATTCTGAGCCCTGGAGCTCAAAAATATTTCCTTTGAGAAACTACAGCTTTTTTTCTACCACACAACTTCACATTTTTCTTCTATATGATAGCTATCTCTGAATTTAAATAAACTATTAACACTGTTTACCATTCTTCCCCAGAGGTAACCCGAGCTTGCAGAGCAAAATGCTGGCATCAGTATCGATATTTCTACGTCCAGTTTTAATAAAATGACTACTCAACTTCAATAAATATTTTCTTAATGTGTGTCTAGCATTCCCGAAAAGTAACAAGAGTCAGGCAAAAATTAATAGCACTCTATAAAAAGCATGAAATGGGATTAAGATGTTTGGTACAGGAACTGTTACTAACAAAGTGTGATTTGTCTAATCTGCACATTTGATATATTGACGGATAAATCACATGTAAGAGAGATGTGGTGCACTGAAATGGATGAGTAAACATTCCAGTTGCTATATGTGTCCAACTTCATGACCTGTATTTATTTAGGAGACTAGTCCAGAGAACATAAAGTTGTTTTTCAACCTTAAAACGTGTGGCTATAATATAAATGTTTGATGGATTGCAGATTTATTTGATTTGCACAGGAGGCAACTATCTGCATTAGAGTAGGAGGATGACAGTGTGTGTTGTGGAGTCAACAAAGCGAGCTTCGGCACCCCTGTGCCTCTAACACTTTTTCCTCTGTGAGCAGCTGAACCGACTCCTGTATGCCAACGTACAGGAACTCCCACACTATCCGTCAGTAATGGACAAAATGCTTCAGGTCTCCTTTGTGACAGTGGGTAGAAAAGTTTTCACTTGTAAGCATCACTTCCCATTATTGTTAGAGATTTTGTGTGCACATCGTCTCCCACTTCTCCTACTTCCCTTGTCTCCTCAAGCCTGGAAAAATCAAACCCCAAACTCTAATAAACATGCATACACCATCTGTCATTTTTGGATAATGAATTTCTGTGAACATTTTTAGAAAAGCTGTAAAGTAAAAAAAAAAAAAACAACAAAACTTAATTTTCCTAATACAAGGTCTCTCTGACTGAGATTATAAAGTATGTTAAAGATATCTCTGTATACATATATACATGTATTCACAGATATAAGCATGTTAACTCAGGATTTGCTAAGTAGCTGCTAATCTGGGGATTGAACATCATGTATTTCCTACATATGCATCAGATCAACACTTTTCTCTTTCAGAATCAAAACAGTCGTATTCCCTGACAAGCCTGAAAGTCAAAGTCTGTTAAGGTAGTTCCAATGAACTAAAAAAAATATTTTTCTGCATACTTGTGTACTAGATTCTTTAATCCAGTGCCCATTTCACAGTTGAGTTACAAACTCCAGAGCAGGTTACAAGGGAATACTGAGGGACTTTCATTTATACTGCCACTAGACATAACTTTAATGCTGTTCTTGCATTTAATATCTTTCATCAGTTTATTGGAGCATGAGTCCTATAGTGTACCTCATTGAACTTACCAGTACCTAAGATAGAAATACATTTACAGAATAGCTCCCAAGAGATTAAATGGAAAATCAGTTCTTTTATTGCAGATGTACTAATTTATAGTGTACCATTAGTATAAGCTTTTCCATTAACTCACTGAACAAACTCATACCGAAAAAGGATGTGAATTGAGTTGCTTCTCACCCTCCCCAGTATTCTCTGGATATCTATTTCTGTAGCATAATTAGCTTTCAAAGAAACTGTTTTGCAATAGCAGTAAATGATAAAATTATTTTAGAAACACATAACTGAAAGGTATGTTTCAAAGTCAAAGGGATTATTTTCACTACGATTTAGGAAAGCAAAGCTTTGATTGGAAAGATTTCATGTAGCTCTCCTTTCAAGCCAGTTCTTGGTAACATAAAATATATGCATACATTTAATCTTACATTGATCTAAGTAATTTTTTTTTTCTGGTAAAGCTGATTTGAGATGAATTCTAAACAGAAATTAATGTGGAGAATTCGCAAAGACAGGGGAATTTCCCTGGGGGGTGTTTTTGGTTTGGGTTGGTTTTTTTCCGGGGGGGGAGGGGTGGATTGTTGGGGTTTTTTTATATATGAGACATTAAATGACAGAGTAATGAGAGACTGAATATCTGGGGAGTTAGTATTGCAGATCACTGGAAGGTGATAAGGTAAACAATTAGTAGTTTGTAGTTACAGTATGATATTCAACCAGTCCACTGGGCAGTTCAGAGGAACTATCTGAATTTTTCCTTTAGAGATTATTTTTTTGTGGAAATGTGATTTAACCAAAGTTAAAAAAAAAAAAAAAAAAAAAGAAAGAAAGAAAAAGAAAGAGCAATTTGTCAAGTTTACTTTTTTCAAACTCTTTCTTATAAAATAAGTCTTCTATTTAATTTTTACTTTAGATTGCACTTTGTAAACAAGGAGTGAAGTTCAGAAATGTCACCCTCAATCCTTTTTTATTTTGTACTCACACTTTTTTTGGTCAGGAAAATGAACAACTAAAGATAATCAGAGTGCTTCTACTTTCTACTTGTCTCTACTTCTCTTACTCCTAACTACTTGGAGGAGTTGGAACCAAAAAATGCTTTTTTTTTCTTTTGTACAAATATCCTCCGAATTTCCATTTAAGAAAATGAAATGTTTGCATTCTTCATTATTTAAAAACAGTTCTCTAGGACAGCTTTGATTTCTCTAACCTTCTGTGGTATGAATACCAGATAAATGTACCAGGAAGAATTGTTTGAAATTATCCTGTTTATTAGCTGAAAAGGCAGGAAGAGAATTATGTAACCCAAGCAGAAAATGGATTTAGAAAGTTAAATATACATTCATGGATTTTATCTTTATTCCCAAAATAAACTTCACTTATAGCTAAAAGCTAGTTATTTTTGGTATGAAAATAAGGAATAGAAGTTAAAAGGATATTTAAATTTAGCAAAAAGACAAACACAATAGTAGTGTGTAATAATGTGGTAATATCATGTTACTTTGTTCTTTTAAATTGTGGCAAGGTAGATTACACAGGCTAATTATTTTCAGCATTTTCCTTTTCTCTGAAGAAAATGAGATAATTTTTCTGTCTGTTTTAAGGTCATAATTTTAAGTCTGAAAGTCAAACTGAAAACGTTTGATATTTACACATTTTCCCATTCTGCTTGTGGAACAAGACTGCTAGAAGCTCGACCGTTACATTTAAGGGAAAAAAAGTTAAAAATATGTTATAGCTGCCTCTCAGAGTGCTAGCCCACTAAAGAAGTATTTCTTTTGCTGACCAGCTGAGAACTTGCTGGTCTTTTTTTTTTTTTTAAAAAAAAAAAACCAAACACAACAACAAAAAAACCCAACTAAAATCCCCCCCGCCCAGTATAGTAACTTGGCAGAGAAGGCACCAAATGCTGATAGCAACACTTACAAGCAACCTTTAAAGAGAGATTTTTCCTGCTTCTGGCCTTTTCTTTACATGATTTTCACTGAATTTTTACTTTTGCACATAAAAAGTGAAACTACAATTATATTCCTGTTACACAGCAGAACATAGTAGACTGGCAATCTTGTTACATTCTCCTTAACACCAGAGAGTTATGTTGAAACATGTATCAAATAACCCTCCATGTTAGTCCTCTACCTTTGAAACAAAGCAGAAAATGTTTAGACATAATAGCAAGTAAAAATGTTTGAAGAAAATGTTATTTTTTTTGTGTGTGTTTGGGTTTTTTCCTTAAAAAAAAAAAAAAAAAAAAAGTCTTTATAAAAAGTATTGTGAATACAGACCAGGTTCAGACAGATTAAGCCCAAATAGTCTCAACAAAAATTTCTAAGGTTTTGGTTTGGAACCTTTATTGACTCAAGCACCATATCCTGCATGAAAGCAGTTTGACTGAACTGAACAGCAAACTGCCTCTGGTGCTGTAAGGATACAAATAAACCAAAATGAGTTGCAGTAATCCAGCACTGTCGATCCCTTAATTCCTTTTTAAAAAATGGTAATGTCTCATAACTGGCTAGGAAAGAAACTTCAGCAGATCAATAAAAATGCAACAAGGGAATAACCACAGCTTCTATACAGAATTTAGTGAAGAAAAATAAGGCACAGTAACCCAGATAAAGTTTTTCTATTGAAATATTTGCACAAAGCCAGGCTGCCTTTGATACTTGTCACTATGCCAACTGTGAGGTGATATGAGAGGCTGTAATTTATTATTTTATTAGTATTCAGAGTGCTACTTTGGTAAGAGTAATCCATAGCTTATGCAAGAGAAATTATTTTTTTAATGTATCTTATTCTGCTTGGTGGCTGAGAATCAACTTCACTGTGAGACAATAAATACTAGGACAAGATCCAAAATATTTAAAAGGAATTTTTGAAAGGATAGAAAGACAAGTAGGTAAAATTTCTCTTCAATAGAGACTTCTTTTTTTCCCCAATGGAGAAATCTCTCCTGAATGGATAAAGCTTTTCCTGCTTCATTTTCAACATTTTTCAGATCTTTTACTTATTTGGTGATTTCACCAAATGTTTATTTATGTGGAATACAATTATAATTCAGCAAAATATCACTACTAGCAATTATCAGTTTTATGTACAACTTCTATAGCCAGCTGCATAATTGCTGTGAAGAATAATAACCTTATTCGTGTGGCATTTCAGGTACTGTCTTTATCATATCTTGACAAATCTACTTTCTATGCAAAACTACGTTCATATGTCAATAACTTTTAATTACACATAGTAAAGGAGAGTTAGAAGGATTAGTAAACCAAGTACTGAAATTGAACTTGAGAAGTAACATGGACTTGTATTCTTTAGTTACGGATGCTTAAGTTTACATGCTTAACCAAAAAGCTCTGTTTTCTTCTTCTGTTTTGTCTTTGCCAGGGCAGCAAGCAAATCATGAAAGGTGCTACTGTGTTACCAAGAATAAAACTAGAATACTCTGCCCTTGAAAAAAACATATTCTATCACACTCTATTAGATATTGTTTTCCCCTCATTTTATATTATTTCAAGTAAATGTCTGTTCAACTCTCCACGTGCATATGTAGCACACAGTGCTTCTAGAACAACAAGCCTTGAATTTAGATTGAGTCCATTTATTGTGATGGCTGTCCTGGCAATCTATTCCAGTGTATGGTGAATATATTTTATAAAATAGTCTTTACATATTTGCATAGAGTATTAACAACCTTAATATTTAAATCTGAATAAAATGTTAACATGTACGCATAACATTCTGTAGATACACCTTGGATAGCCTCCTTAAAGTTAGAAAGAAAACCATGCTCCTTTTTCTTTATAACTGGTCATTCTTTTTTAGGCATTTTCCCAGGTGTCAGGTATGGCATAGAGGACATACAACATGTTTAGACTGATTTTTTTTAGCACCATTGAACACTAAACTGATGCATTAATGTGTTAGAAGCTGCCAAGAGGGCTTTGACTGACAAATGATACAACATTGATTTAAGAGAATAATTTCAACCCCCTTCATTAGTATCCTGGCCCAGCTAGACCCCTGGAAGAGATTATCCTTTGATGGAGAGAATTACTAGCTAACACAGCATGACAGGTAATAATGGGGTTATTTTAATCACCCTTCATGCTCTTTCTTTTCAATAGAAATATGAGAAAGGCAAATAAAATGTTTTGGGGAAGAACAGCCCAGTGGGCAAGCTGGCCAGCTTTCGTTTTGCTACTTAAGTTCCCTGCTAAAATAAAAAGGGCCTGAAATGAAAGTGTGTGATACAGTGGCTTTTGGTCATTATAGATGGAACTTAACTCTTAAATGAAGTAAAATGTCTGAATATGTGCATACCATGTCATACCAAATTAGAGGCCAAAAAGGTTAAGGGAGAAACAGATTAGAGTACAATATTTATTCTCTAGTTTTGGACTTGTTTCCTATTTTAATTCATGTGTTGCCTTTATTAGTATTTACTTTGACTATCTGCTAGAAGCGTTTACCAAAATATTCAAAGGAAAAGTATTCCACCACAAATCCCACCTATCCTTGCAGCCATGTCCACAGGGCCTTTCAAGCAAGACTTGCCAAACCACCCTATTTTCTTTGTGCAGGTGATACTGAAAGGGAACATAGGAAGGTAGAAAAAAGCTGGTAAAAAAAAAAACAACTGGTAAAAAAAGGCCACTGAGGTACATTCATATTGTATGTATGTACTTCAGTGTCCCACAACATGCAGAAAGCCCATGGATTTTTTTTCTCACAGCTACTCTTTCATAATATTGTACTGTGTTCAGGGCAGTTCTGTACCTGCAAGTCAGAAGTATAGCTGGGCAATGAATTTAACCTCCAGCTATCTGCAGTGCAGCTGATACAGCTTAGATAGAGTCAGATGATGCCCAGAAGTATAAGACAACATTAACTGAATGTGTAGGCAAAAAAAAAAAAAAAAGATAAGAGGAATGTACTGTGTCACAGGTTCTGAGCACACAGAAAGAAATGAAAAGTCTGATAAGAGACTCATTAAAAGAATTCTGACCCATTAAATTAAATAGAGCTGTGTTTAAATAGGACTGGAGGGGGAGGTTGGCTGCACTGGAGGAAAAGATTGGGAGGTCAAGAATGAGAAGTTCTGAATATTTCAGAGAAGCATACAGAGTCTGCAGTATTTAACCAAACTAGACCTAGATTTTTACTCAAAAGTAAGTACTTCGAAATTCCCAGCCTTTTTTGCAAAATCTAAATTTATTTTATGGTTTAAATGGTGTTTCAAGAAGCATGCTGCACTTAGGCCTATACATCCCAACATTAGAAAGCAGAAAGCCCTCACCAGGTAACAACTTAAAAGAAAAAATTCTCTGCTCTTATGTGGAGTGGTGATTGTTGGTTTTCTGATATTGAATACTGGATTCTTTTTATCTTCTTCTTTTCTTTGAAAAAAAAAGTCTTTTATTCAAGCAGGAATTTTTAGGTCATTGTTCACAGTCATTAATACAACTGGGTTGAGAACTATGGATTCAAAAGTCATTTGAATCTAGGCTTATGTAAAACACCTCAAAAGCTGGAAAAGTAAAATTCTCCAATTCTCTAAATTCTCCAGTACTCTAACACTCAAAATCCTTTTGCTTTTCTGTTTTTATTCATACTTTGTTAGAAACCCATACTCAAATTTGATTAACTGTTTACAGAAGCTAGAACAGAGGTATGAAACTGTAGAGAAGCAGCCTGAAGGTGACTCAGGAGATTAAGGAAGTGTTATTTAAAGGGAAACAACTATTTTAATAAAGACCTGACAAACTATTTATTTAGACAAGGATGAATAATATAAAAAAGCTAGTTACTTCTTTAAGGTTAGTTTAGAAAGATGGTAAACTATCCAAATGTAGCTGAAAATCCTATAAAAATTTAATAATTTCCAACATTTATACTAAAGGCAAATTATTTTAAATCATTGCAAGTTTACATTTTTTACAGACTTTCTTAGAAGCAGATGAGTGATTTCTAGATCAAAGGCGTAGCCAAGGTGGGGATTAATCCCACCCAGCTTTAGCTATCTCCAAATAAGATGCCTTTTGTAAGCAAGTTACTTATCCTACATAGAGCTTCAGGTACCTATGCATTCCTTTGTCCATGGCAATGCCCTTTTCAGTCTCTGTTGGCATAGAAAGATCTGAACTATCAGGTAAGACTCAATTACTTAGTTTAAGTAGTTAAAAGTAAATTATTTCCAGTCTGGGTTGCTGCAACAGCTAGAAAATAAATAAAAGAAACAGATAAATGGGTCTAGCTAGAAAAGATTGATTTTGAAAAGAAGTTACACTGTCCCAAGTCATAAATCTCCCCTATAATCCACAACAGTTCTACTGAAATCAGCGGATTTTAAGTTTACAGCTATAAGTGATGTCAGTGTGATATCAATTAAACATAAAGGTCTTACCTAATTTAAATGACAAACGGATGCCTAAGTAATGTTAGGGTCTCATAATGGCATAATGCAATTTGAATGGTAATTGATTAGTAGATTGTATTGGAAAAAAAATATTTAGTGATTATTGAAGTGTTATTTGATTAGCTTTGTTACATTACCAAGAAGTGAATAATTTTTTTTTAATATATATAACAGAAATTATATCAACCCTTAAATCTATATAGTGCAGAACAAATCTTAACCATTGGAATAAGACGATGAACACTGTTTATATAAAAACACAGGTTTTAAATATAGTGATGTTAATGCACTCTCTTGTAAAAAGCACAGAAAGAAGTTACACTACATTTCTGTTGTATTAGACATTCCTGCCTCAATACAGCTTCAATGATTATTTAAGATTAAAACTAATGCTATAATTTCTAAATTTAAAAACCTTCCATGAGGCACAAATGCAAAAGTCTTAACATGCCATTTCATTGAATTTCAGATTCAGAGGTTTGGGATTAATTCCAAGAATCTTATTCTGCAAGCTTTTCTTTTTCCTTGAGGTTTGAACACTAAAATTGCTAATGAAGCATCAACACTAGTCCAGCTTTGAAGATAAATGCTACTGAAAAGTGTAATACTAAGGCCTTTTTGGGGACAAAATGCCCCTGAGTCCTTAAGCACCAAGTTCTAATGGCATGTAAACATTCAGATTGTTATGTCTACCTTAATCTGTGCTAAATTAATTCAATATCAGTGCTCCCATAGCTGTACATACCAATTAATGTGATTATTAATTCAGTAATAGTGCATTTTTTGTTATGTCTGAGACAGGTGTATTATGTGGGTAGGATTAATTTAGCTTAACATTAAATGTATGAAATATAGGCATCCACAGCATTGCCTAGGTTATTATTGTATCTCCAAGTTTTAATTTTGCGATGTAATATTTTGGGTTTAACTTTGCTAACTTTATATAGAAGACTTTACAGAGGAAATTGAATGTTATCTTGGATTAGGAATATACTGAGAAACTAGGTAGATTCAAGTTTACAATAGAAGAACTTCAATTTTCAATTAGTAACTTACACTAATTAGATATGTTACTTAATTTATTTCTGTAGGTTGTGTGCTTTCACCTGTGCTGCTCTTTCTTCATTTTTTAACCTTATCTGCAGCACAGCAGAGAAATCATCCCACTTTAAGGCTTCTACTTAACTTTTCTTTGTTAGAAGATAGAATGTAAATTAACTGTAACTAATGTCTCTACATTTCTATTATTCAAACTGAAATTAGTCTTAAAAGATAAGAATAAATTCCCTATCCAGAGAAACTAATTATCAGTTCCTAACACTTTTTTATGATTAACCAGATCCTGTCTGCTTTTTGAATTTGATTCCTATTTTTAACAATTCTAATATTTATATACATTATATGTAAAAGTGACTTTTTGGAGAACTATCTTGAGTTATATACATACAGTACAAATTCACAAATTTCCCAGTGCCTGGGAAGTCTTTTAATTACAAAAACATTTCACTTGGTTACAAAACTCGGCTGTACTATTTTTCCTATAGAATAATAGATCTGAAGTGTCCTGTTTCCCACCATTTATTTAGATTTTCCATTGTTTAATGCTACTGGTCAGATACTACCCAGCCCTTTCTGGGTATTGAAACTGTGGCCATCCGCAGGACCTGGAAACCATTGAAAGGTTAAGTACTAACCTGGTCATATACAAAAAAGGCTTCTAAAACAGCCTTTATTTGTTCAGCATTTATTTCTGAAGTACATCAGTTCTGGATTTATGATCTCCACTGGTGGTTACTGCTGTCTGGCATCCATTGCTGGGATCTCCCAACCATCCCATTGACCTTGCTGCTGCCCCAGCTCCTTAACTCATTCCTGGCCTTGTCTTGTGGACTGACGACACTTTCCTTGGCTTATGAACAGGCTCTCATTTTGCTTTCTGTGCCATTTGCTCTTCCAGTGTCTCCAGTTTAGCATGGTTCTTGGGTAGAGTATGTGCCCAGAGCATTAACCTCTCCAGCTACACATGTGCTTGCAAATTAAATGACTCCTTGTCTGTGGCCTCAGTGTCAACAAGCCCCTACCAATACTATTCTTCCCTCTTAGTCACAAAAACAGGATAGTCAGATGTAAACCACCTACTGCATTATGAGAAGCTCCTCACCTATGCAAACTCTCAGTATGTGCCTTGAAGTGATGCCAAGGACTGTTTAGTTTAACAGTAAAGAGAATTGAGTTAGAGTGCCTTTGGCAACTAAGGTCACCGGGTTGCAGCTAGTATGGATGTACCCTCTGGTCTGTAACCTCATCTTATCTCCGTTTTTATATCTGGTATCTGTCTCCAAATGTTTTACTCTGGTCTTCATTGCCTGGTTCAAGTGCCTGAGTCCCCTTATGACTTTCCCAGTGGCAGCCATAGTTACAGACCTGCCTCTATAGCTAAGTGTGACAGTGATATATTTTGATTTTTGTTTATTTGGGCCTGCCAGAGCTGTTCTTATTTCTTTATTAATCTACCAAGAGGGCAGTTGTAACATGTAAAACACTGTAATGTAGTCTCATTTTCGTAATAGAAATTTTAGTCAGTCATGCAATCACTCCAGCTCTGACAGCATACAGTTTACATACACTCAAAAAACACTGCTGTTTTTTAAGTCAATATCAAAACTTTTACAGATTGTTTTCACAAGGTCATATTTTTACTCTCTATGTACTTTTTAAAGCAAAAATAATTTGTAAGACTTTTGTATATATTCAGATTTTTTGTCCACCCTGAATCTACTGAGGTACTACTATGAAGTAGTAGTAGGTGATTACATGTACAATGTATATAGTTGCTAGAACTATGTACTAGTTTGTAAATGACTATGTTTGTAAATTACCAACACTAAAAGATATGGCTGTTAAAAATGGCAAAAGAATCTGGGAATTATCTGTGAAAATGAATGGGGGGGGGAATCAGATCACTATGTTATAAAACTATGATTTGGAAAAAAAATGCAAACATCTGTCACATTTCCAGTGGAACTATGATGTAAACAACAGAGAAGCTGGAAGACCAGCAGGGTCATATGACTTAAAACAGGCTATTAATTTCACTTTTTATACATGTACTTTACTAACTGAAGCCATTTAATCTAGCAATGTGTGTACATATTTTAAAAGTTCAGCTGTTTATTTTCAAGAGGTTGCACACAAGAATAAACAAAAACCCTAGAATTTTTTCAGAAGACTAGAACAGACTATTTCAGTTGGAAGGCACCTACAACAATTACTTAGCCCAACTGCATGACCAGTTCAGGGCTGACCAAGTTAAAACATTCTGTCAAGGTGTGAGAGGCTGAAAGAGTTAATGTCTCAAACATTGTGATGGGGCAAGTTCTGCTTAAAGACAAACCCTGCACAGCACGGAACCAAGGAGAAAAGCCCATCAGCTCAGACATCAGCAACAGGAGGGGGAGGGCGTGCTGGAGGGTGGCAGCTCCCTGTTCTGATAAGCTGTTCTGATACAAAGATCAAACAATGGCCGTGTCTGCAGGGAAGGAGAAGTTACTCCACAAACGACCCCCAAGCCCAAAGGCTCACAAACTGCTCATTAACCTGACAAGTTTGGGTGCCCACCCAAAGGAGGGGCAAGGGTGATAACAGGACACAAACTGAAGTCCCACACATGCAAACCCACCAGAACTGGACCCCTCGGCTGACTGGACACCTCAGCTGACTGAACCAATGCTGGACCCAGGACCAGTGAAATCTTTCTCTCTTCCTTTCTCTCTCTCTGTCTTCTTCTCTCTTTCCTTTTCCTTTTCCACAGTCCCTACAGCTCATCCATTTCAAGACATAAACCGTTGACCAAGTTTGAGACTAAAAGTGGATCCAGCCACCCCCGGGCCCTTCTCTGAGGAGGAGTCTAGAGAGCAAGGGGGTCTGCTCTGAACCTCCTGACTCGACAGGAGGGATCTCCTTATTCCCTCAATTGATGTATATAGTTACCACGGGTTACACAGTTTACAGAAGTAGTCTTATGCCAATTTATGTTGTGAGAAACCCTGCCACCTACTATCACGCCTCCTTCAGTTTGGTTCTGTCATGAATAAAATCTTTAACTGATCGTTTGGTGTCATTTCACCTTAATTTGGCCCAAGGTAATTTCAAATTAAACAGGACTCCCTGGTCTGTCCAGTCTGGGTCGTGACATAAGGGCATTGACCAAATGCCTCTTAAACACTGACAGGCTTGGGGCATCAACCACCTCTCCAGGAAGCCTCTTCCAGTGTTTGACCAACCTCTATGTAAATAAATGCTTCTTATGTCCAGTCCAAACCTCCCCTGGCACAGATTTAAACCATTCCCATGTGTCCTGTCACTAGATACCAGGGAGAAGAAACCAGCATGGGCTTCCCCACTTCCCCTCCTCAGGAAGCTGCAGAGAGCAATGAGGTCACCCCTCAGCCTTCTTATCTCCAAACTAAACAAGTCCAAAGTCCTTAGCCACTCTTCAGAGGACATTCTTTCCATCTCTTTCACCAGCTTTGTTGCCCTCCTCTGGATGCATTCAAGGACTTTCACATCCTTCTTAAATTTTGGTGCCCAAAAGTGCACACTCAAGGTGAGGCCACACCAACGCTGAATACAGCGGGATAATCCCCTCTTTTGACTGGCAGGTTCTGCTGTGTTTGATGCCCCCCAGGACGGGGTTTGCCCTCTGGGCTGCCAGGGCACACTGCTGGCTCCCATTGAGCCTGCTGTTGACCAGCACCCCCAGATCCCTTTCTGCAGGGCTGCTTTCCAGCCACCCCTCTCCCAGTTTATACTGTGCCCTTCGTTAATCCGTCCTAGGTGCAGAATCTGGCCTTTGGATTTGTTAAATTTCATCCCATTAATCACAGCCCAATACTCTAGCCTGTTGGATCCTTCTGCAAGGCATCTTGTCCCTCAAGAGAGTCAACACCACCTCCCAGTCTGGTATCATCAGCAAACTTGCTAATGGTGTGTTCAACTCCTGCATGCAGATCGTTGATAATTGTTCAATAATCATTCCCTAAATATATTGAACGGCACTGGCCCTAGGACTGAGCCGTGAGGAACACTGCTGGTGACTGGTCACCAGCCAGAAGTAGCCCCATTCACCACAAGCCTTTGAGCTCTGCCCTTCAGCCAGTTCTTCACCCAGCACACCATGAACCCGCTCATACCACAGCTGGACAACTTGTGCAGAAGGATGCTGTGAGGGACAGTATCAGAAGCCTTACTAAAATTTTAAGAAAATATATATATTTTAATGAAGAAATTCATGTAAGTTAAAGGCAATTGAAAAAGAATTAAAAAAATTATACAAATTTTATTTTGACTCCTAGGTATTATAACTACTGTTTTTATTTATTTTTCCAATGGTAGTTATTCATCTGCATGGAAATAATTCCTTCCTTTTTTGGAATCCAAAGTTCACTGATGCTTACATAAAAAAAAACAAAAACAAAAACAAAAACAAAAAAACCCACAGAAATTTTAGTCAATATTGGGTTTCAGTCTTGCTTCACTGTTGCTTCATGTGAATGGTAGTCCACAGGTAGCTAGTACTGTTAAGCAGATGGAGTACGCAAAAGATTGTAAGACTAAATGGGCAAGGACTGACAGTTCTTGCAACTCACTGAGCCATTTAAGATAAGCAATGAGTCAGAGCTGGAGTCCTACTGAGAAAGATCAATAGTGAATGCATTATCATAGTTATTTCCAATGACAGGAATAATAATGCAATATTTATTTCTGGCACAAGGTTGTTTCAAGTATTATTTTTTCCCCCCTCATGATTTGGGATGTACTTCATTCTAGTGCAAAATAGAGATCTCTCACTGTGTTTAATACTATGATTCCACTCAATCTAGCTACTAAATACATTTTTTCACATTATGTTGGTTAATTAAACTTTCTGTGAAGATTGTAGTAATTGAGTGTAAGGCTCCCATTAACAGCAGTAAGACTGCAAGGCAGTAATGTAGCCTTCTACAGTTTTAGCACTCCTCTCTGTGAAATAAAGGGGAATAAACAAACAACTAGCCTGTGGCTTTATGTCAGCTGAAACACAGAAAAAACAGGTAAGATGGAAGAAATCAAAAATATTTCTCCTAAACTAGGAAAGAGACTACATGGAGAGTACAAGGAGAGTAAAGCTAGGAGTAACTCAGATGTTCCTGAAAGGATGAATTTTTGCTCATTTTAGACTCTCTGGTCTTTAATTTCTTGACGTTCACCAAACTCTTTAGATCTTAAACCTCTTTGACACTTTGCCACTTTTTTTCTTTTCCCCACTAAGCCATTAATGACTATCTCATGCCAAAATATAAATTGGCAGCTATTTCTTTGTTTTCTGTGTGGTAAAACTGCTTCATGAAAATTGTCTAAGAGCCTGTAAGGAATGAAGTCAAAATCATAACTAGAATTAAAACTGAAGGCTTTCTAGTTTCTGGTTCTGTGATCCTGTACATATTTATGATCATCTAAAGGTTTGCAAAAAGTACTAAACACCTCCTAATATTTAAAACCCTCATGGATTCTTTTTATACATTTTTCAGTAAATTTTGAAACACAACTTTGCTTTGACATGTTTATTGTCAATTGTCTTAATGTGGTTATCGTTAAGTGTCAACGCCTTGTCACATGGGTGAAACTTCTTTTATAACTTATCTGTTGATTCCTTAGGAAGTGTTTTGACTTCCCATAAACTGGGAGTTACTTTCAAAGATTTATATATATATATATATATATATATAATCTAGAATATTACTTAGGAAGAAGCTCTGTTTATACTACTACTTCTTCATCCATCTGGTTTAATGTTGTGATCAGAGAGGAATTTCAAAGACTACCAAGTAGAATAAAGAACATTTTTTTAACTGCTTCTCAGTTTCTTTTCTCAAGCCACTTGCCTCCAACATTTTCTGCTTTTCTTCTGATTCTTTTAGGTGTAATTTTCTTATTTTAACAAACCTAAACAATAAACCAACTGTGACACTGCTCTTCCTTACATTTAAATTTGGGTAGTCTTAGCACTGCTTTTATAAAAGCCACCAGAACGTGTTGGCCATCACAATTTTTTAAGCTTCAGTCAGATTAGAAGCTTTGCCTGTGCCATTGTTACTTAAAAATTGGGTGGGTGAGGGAAGGAACTGAAAAGGCTATTACTCATTCCCAATTTATTCTATTAATTCTGGGCTATGTTCAGCCAGATGGGCAGAGATCAATGTTCAGGATAGTGGAGAAGAGCAGTATATTATTAGTTAAGACTTCCTCTTGGAATTCACAAGGACTTAGATCTTTCTTAGATCCAGCAGGTAATTAGGGAAAACAAATTATGAGCACATGTTTCCACAGAAAGTATACAGTCGATTTCCAGGTACTAGTAAGCCAGTTCTGTTCTCCAGTCATCATGTGGTGCAAGAAGAAAACTTATTCCAAAAGTTTTCTTGAAAATGTGCTAAGTGCTTTACAAGCATGCTGAGAAAAATATTCTAAATTTATTATTTTCTCATGAAATAGCTTTTATGATTTTATAATTTTTCAAGGAAAATACATGCCTTCTGAAGGCATAGTAGTTATAAACAGAAAATCTTCCTTTAATTTTAGTGAGCTGAAGTGGTGATATCACCAATCTTATATTTTTCAATGAGTCACATTCTAATTTTACATAATTCAAATTTGGATATTCCAAGTATAGCATACATCTACTGAAGCATAGATGATAGGTAGGCTTTCCATGCCCCTGAATGATTTTCATATTCTTTATATATTTATAAAGATATAAATTCCCTGAGAAGACTCTGAATCAGAGGGTAAGAGTTGTGAATTGTCAATATAGAGGAAGGAAATGAGGCAGCAGGTGGCTAGCAGTTGAATAAGTCCAGTAGCCCCTGCTTCACACATAATGGCCATGAACTTCTGTTTTGTTGCAAAAACATAAGTGCTGAAAAAGTCATGACTACCAGCAGCTACTGCTTTGTGCCAGAGATGACATCACCCACAGGAAGTAAAACTACAGAGTGATTGCCCTCAGTAACCGTCTTCTGGGTGCTGACTTTCCACCTCAAGCTCCCTGGCCAGAGACTTCAGTTGTTTGCCTCATCTTGAGTGTCCCAGAATGTTACTGAACTCTTGTGATAGTCTGACAAATTATAGTCAATGTCTCAAACATTCATTAAAGAACTTTGGTGGAGAAAATGGCCTCTGTAAAAA
>NW_010973034.1:4639950-4641976 GCF_000737465.1 Haliaeetus leucocephalus
CTGTAGTATTTATGTAGGGGTTTATTGTGATTTCCTTTTCTTCATTGAGAAAATTCTGAAATACAGCCTTCTATCATACTATGGTAGAAATAATTGGGATCTTGGACAAATGAATGGAACGGACCAAAACTGTTAGGGAACCTAAAAATGCTGACATAATCCAAAAGACTGTAATATTAAAGAATAATAAAATACACATAATATATATAATATATTATACTACTCATAATAAACATAATTCTGCACATCAAACACCTTTTTCTACTTCTGTTTTATTTCCTGCAGTTATTTATTTAAATACATATGTATATATCAGATATGTAGTTAGTAAATAGCTGCAGAGTGCCAGAATATTGGCTGCAGATTAGAAAATTGTCTGCTATCTGGCATAACAAGCACATCAGGACTGCAATCTTTACATGTCGTCTTCATCACTTGCCATAATTGGGTTCCAGGGTTTGTTTTTGTTTTGTTTTTTTTTTTTAACGTTCATCCAATGGGAGTATTCACAAGTCACCAAATTAATTAACAATTGCTTTGAACAACTGGAAATGAATTGTTGAAAAGTATATAAAAGGGATTGACAATCACATTTTTTTCAAAGTCCAGATATTAAAAATGCCTATGGTGCCTCAGAAACTTATTTGCCTCTAGATTTGAGACAAAAGATATACCTGGGTGTTGTGTTAGCTTTGGTCAACCTTCTTAGATACTATGTGTGTTTCTCAGACTTGATGGTAGTGGTGGGTCAATCCACTGTAATTATTGAACATAATCCAGGATCACTCATTTAACTGTGTGGTTTTCAAAATGTTTAAGCTTTTGATTCTAGAAAATTTGCAGATTTTTTATATTTTTAGCCACATATGAGGAAATAGACCATTGCTAGGGCAAGGACAAAAGGCATCCTTCTGGGTGAAGTAACAAGGAATATTGGAGGAGCCCCTGAGTTTGTTCATGGTTAGGTGATGGTAAACCTAGCCTTGAGGCAGAAAAAAGTGAAGGTCATGTCTAACTGCAGACACTAGATCTTGGCTATGTGGTACTTATACCTGGTATTCAAAGAGTTAAGCAGACACATCATCTTACAAACACAATTTGAACCACTTGTTTTGCATTTGATTGAGAAAAACAGTCTGGCAGACTGTATGGGAAAATGGGATCCAGTTTGAACAACATAAACAAGAACAATATATTAAAAGGAGATTTTCAGTGGCAGAGTTAAAGAGATAATTCATATCTGATAGATACAAGGGAATCATGGTTTCTATTCAAAGTTTTAGTAATTCACACAAACAAGTACTTCTTGCCTGCAAGAGTGCCTGTTAATAGATTCATCTGAACCTACACAGTCTTGTTACCTGACACAGTGTAGTAGTCAGAGGGAACATCTGAGTAGATGCTGAGCTTTATTTAAGGTTTTTACAAGCTTATTGCTTTGCTCCAAAGTTCATGGCTTAATTCAGTGCAGAACAGGCAGCTGGATTTGCCTTGGGAAGAAGCATGTCTCCTATCTTTTACTGGATACAGAGGGGAACACTGCCACCAGAGACGAGGAAAAGGCTGAGGTACTTAATGCCTTCTTTGCCTCAGTCTTTAATAGGGAGACCAGTTATCCTCAGGGTACTCCGCCCCCTGAGCTGGAAGGTAAGGATGAAGAGCAGAACATACCCCCCTTAATCCAAGAGGAAATAGTTAGTGACCTACTACACTGTCTGGACACTCACAAATCTATGGGACCCAATGGGATCCATCCAAGAGTACTGAGGGAACTGGTGGAGGAGCTTGCCAAGCCGCTCTCCATCATCTATCAGCAATTGTGGTCAACAGGGGAGGCTTGTCAATGTGACACCCATTTACAAGAAGGGTCGGAAGGAGGATCTAAGGAACTACAGGCCTGTCAGCCTGACCTTGGTACCGGGGAAGATTATGGAGAGGTTCATCTTGAGTGCGCTCACATGGCATGTGCAGGACAACCAGGGGATCAGGCCCAGTCAGTTGGGTTCATGAAAGGCAGGTCCTGCTT
>NW_010973034.1:4643785-4680095 GCF_000737465.1 Haliaeetus leucocephalus
ACAAAACAAGTGATGCACAATGCAATTGCTCACCACTCACTGACCAATGCCCAGTTAGTTCCCAAGCAGCAATCTTCCCCGCCCAGGCCAACTCCACCCAGTTTAGATACTGGACATGATGTCACATGGTATGGAATACCCCTTTGGCCAGTTTGGGTCAGCTGTCCTGGCTGTGTCCCCTCCCAACTCCTTGTGCCCCTCCAGCCTTCTTGCTGGCTGGGCATGAGAAGCTGAAAAACCCTTGACTTTTAGTCTAAACACGATTTGGCAACAACTGAAACCATCAGTGTGTTATCAAAGTTCTTCTCATACTGAACCCAAAACTTAACACTATACCAGCTACTAGGAAGAAAATTACCTCTATCTCATCTGAAACCTGGACAGACATAAAATTCTATTGTAAGACAATAAAAATATCTTTTTTTATTATTTCTTTTTGCTCCTAGAGCCTTTGAAATAAATCAACATCTGTGGCATGTTGTACTGCTGCAGCTTTATTGGTTACGAAAAAGCAAAGAATCACCAGCAAAGAATCACAAAGGAAAGGGAAGATACTTCTTTTATTTAGAAAACACATCTCATACATAATAAACTTTGACTGATCAGCTGAAACACTAAAATCAACTAATTTCCAGGTATTTTTCAGGTGAAAAAAAAAAAAGGCATTATTTGCCCTCACATACACACTACCTGAGACCATTTAAAGAAGACCTACACTTAATTTGTATTTAATTCCCGGGAGAGGCTTCTCAAAAATTATAGCTTACTTCTGAAGCAATTCTGCAAAGTGACCAAGTGCCCCCAGTTTTAATGGACTGTATCAGCCTCACAGCAACTGTTACTGGAACATTAACTTGTCCCTTTTAAAACCAGAAACTGAAAAGGCACAGTATTTGCTGACTTTCCAAAAAAGGATAATCTAAAGAATGTTTTCCCATAACCCAAAACCCAGCATTCAATTCACGGAAGAAAATTGTAGAGACAGCTTCACCCTTTTCTGGTTGCTAAAACTGAAGGTGAACACCTTTTCCTTCACAATCTTTGTTTGCTGAAGATGTTTAATGAGTATTTATAGCCATTAACTGTCATTCACCAACAGCTCAGAAGAATGAAACTCAATGGCTTGGGGTTGTTCTTTTTCAGCTACCATGAAAAATATTAAGAATCTCATTCAGTTTAGCTTGTGAAGTACCAAGTTCTTTTTGCCAGATATCAAATACTCTCAAACTCCATAAAGCAAACAGAAATGTTTGAATAAAGTTTCATATAGCAAAAGAAACCAAAAGACCATTTAAAGAGTAACTGGTAACTTAATAATCACAAAGAAATTTCAATTTGACATAGAAATCTTTAAAAGAAATAGCATGAGCTCCCCAAAAGAGTATTCTGAAAACAGAACAAAGAAAAATATTTTACAGAAAAATGTAAAACAATGCTTTTATAACCTCTCACTCTTTTTTTTTTTTAATTGACTAGTTATTTAACTTCAACGAATTTCCCACACACTATATCAAATGTCTCATGCGGTAGTTACTACACTGTAAAAGAAAACAACATGACAGCATTTAACTCACACCCACAATGAAATGTTTGGCAAGGAACTTTCTGCCACAGCTGAAAAAAGTAGATCAGGGAAACAAAATTTTAAAAAGAAAATATTGCAGAGACAGTATTGGTAGGAAGAATTATACTGGCAGCTAAAAATTACAGAAAGTATTATTTTTGCTATAGATATTAAGCAAAATCAAAGTCAGTAAATGAAGTTAATTTCTCTCATTTCCTACAAGATAAACTTACGAACTATGATGGAGTCATTATGTAGACTACAATTTCCACATGAATAATCCAAAAGGTTTTTAGCCAACATATCACTCCTCAATAATGCTATAGAATTTGTTATATTTGTGTACAGTGTCTCACTATCCAGTTAAAAAATCAAGATAATCTAAGCAAGCAGTAATCTCAAGCATTTCATAACCATGCATACTTATGAGGGTTTAGACCAATTTAGCTTTATGTACATCAAAAAGAGAAAAATTGATGTTCTATGCTCATAATATGCTGAAGTTATAAAAGGACTTCATATTAAATGACCACAAGAAATTAAAGTCAATCAGAACCTGGTAACATTGAGCTGTGTCATGTGTGGATGTTTGTTTCAGCATCAGTTAACATGAGGATGCTGGATAAAGGGGATAGAAAAGAAATAAAAAGACTTTTTTCAGAACGAGGTTGCTATTACAATGTGCAGGCAAAACACATTGCTATACGGCTCCAGATTGAGCTAATGTTTAGTGAAAATATATGATGAAGAGATACTTAGAGTAAATGGTAGTCAGGAGTAAACTGAGAGACTGAAAAAAAAAAAAAGAGAAGGGAAAAGCAGGAAATTCTGCCCATGAACAAATATATTGTGAAGGAAAGGATATTTTTGATATAGTTAGTTATCAGAAAAAAAATTAAGAGTATGGAGAAAGCTGGAGATCATGGAGAGACCTATGATAAGAATGAGTAATCCTGACAAACATTCAGAAGGAATGGCTTTTCACCTACTGCATATGGAAGATATTTAAAAAATTTTTAAAGGAAAAAAAACAAATGAGTTGCTCAGAAATGCAAAGGAGAGTCTTACATGGATGAAAACATTCTGGAGAAGGGGTTGAACGGGTCCCATATTCAGGTCAGTAAATCAGATACAGGGTGATTGAGCGGTTGGTAAGAGACTGTTGTATGGCCTAAGGTTTGATGTCAAGACTCTACCGATAAAGATCTGCCGGCATCCATCATCCAACTATCCTACATGCAGCACTCTGAGGAACTCTGACAAAGGTTGCACTATAATTTCAGCTCATCTGTAGTATTTGAGTGGAGAGTTCATATGGGGAATACCTTTCTCCTTTCCTAATTAAACTGTCACTTACTTTTTCCATTTTGCTTTTGTCATCAGCATTCATTTTTAGCTTGTTAATTGCCAGCCCAACACCTTCAGTTGCTGTTTAATAAACTGATTCGTAAGTATTGTAACTGGAAACAATTGCTCAAATCAACCCTGAACACGATGATCTATGCCTGTATCATACATCATGAGGGAAAACTTCTTAAATAACTGCTATTAAGCCAGGCAATTTGGTTAAAAAATCTTTTTTTTTTTTTATATCAGAGGCTAATTGCCTCTGATTGCAATATGTGGTGTGTTACCGTTTTAATAACTGTGAGATTTTAATATCATTTTAATTTTCATGATGATTCTCAAGTTAGATAAAAATCTTCATACTAATCATATTAAAAGTATTCAGACAAGCTCTACTTTTCATACAGGTAATTTAAAAAAAATCACTGGCCAAAAGCATGACATCCTATTCTCTGTGAGTACAATATATAAATAAGCCAATAAAAAAATCAATTCATCTCAATATTCAGCATGGCAAAGCCTCCGTTCTGTATCAGGAATTCCAGAGAGTCAAGGTGGGAGAGAGAAACAATTAATCAACACATTTTTAAATGTATGTTTTCATGTTCGTCTCTTGCTTTAAAATTTTTAAATGGATTAAATTCTTCCTTCACACTGAGCAAAAAAAAAAAATTGCAGAGAAAAGCAAGAGTGTGATAAAATTAAAAATATCAATTTTAAGCAAATACATACTTAACTATTTAAAATAAAACATAAGCTATCTTTCTGAAACCATATGAAAGACACATATTTGAATTAGGATATTTCATCCCTCACATTTTGAGCAACTGCTCAAACTGAGTATTGTCTCATGAACTTTTTTCTTTTATTAGTTCTCTTTTATTACATCCATAGAACTTGGACACAAAAATGTAGTTTGAGGACAGCATTAAAAAGACAAGTTTAAAAACAGCCCTTCTTTAATAAAATAGAGAGACAGTTATTTCACTACCCCCTTTCGGTTCTTCAGTTTAGCGTACAGAAATGCTGTTTATTTTACCTTCTGTATACAGCTTGCCATTTCTAAGTCTCAAATCTTTCTCACTTGGCTGCAATCTCTACTCCTGTTACTCTCTCTGGTTGCTTTTTACAGCCAAGTTGTAACTGTTGATGCTCCAAATTGCCTCTCATCTTCTAGTTTAATCATGGGCAGTTTTTAGAAAACAGCACCCAACAAAGTTGTAAAACGAATGTGCAGAGGGAGAGTTTGTTTACACATTGAATGGAGTACTGATTTAGTAACCATATCCCACAACAATAAAGTGTTTTACTTAGCACACCATCATCCTCTGTCCATACCATTTCAGGTCTTTTAGAGCCTACCACTTGAATAGAAAGAATCAATCCTGCCAGACAGTATATGTGCCAAAATCATAAGTGAAAAAATGAGGTGAAGAACAGAGGGATTTCCCTCACAATCTGGGGATATAACTGAACTTCAAGTAATTAATTTATTCTAAAATACTTAGTTTCTGCTAAATAGTTTGAAAGTTAAAAAAAAAAATTAGTTAACTAATAAAAATTGAAATTCTAATGGCTTTTAAATTTTAAGTCAAGTTAGAAAAATCAAAAGAAACCATTACATTCACACCAGTTTGTTTCTAAAATATTCATACATTAAGAAATCCATCTTTCTGAAGAAAATTCCTGCCATCTGATGTTGACAATACAGCTTTTATGAAGAGTCAACTTTATTTATCAGCAAAGAGCAAATGGAGACCAAGAAAACTTGGTATTTGTACAGAAAAAGGATTTGGTTCTTTCATTGGATATTATATTGGATACATAAAGAATATTTAAATAATGATTCCCTTTTGTAGTTTTCATAGACTTTTTTTTATTACTTCTTATCACACAAAATTCTGTGACTGCCCTCTGGTCCTACTTATTCTGCTAATATAGAAAACTATGATTTTCCATTAGTAAACTTAAAGTCAGGAAAAAGGACTTCTGAGTATTTTTTATGAATATTAATGTGAAATGGTTTGACTCATTTTTAAAGTGAATACATGCTGTGCCTATATACTCTGCAAATTCAGATGTACTCCCTGCTAAAGCAGCCATGGTGTCTGATCAAAATCACTGCATAAAAAATATAATTAGATAACAATTCCATTCTAAAAATGAGCTGTGAATATTTTAAGTTTGTTTCTTCTTTCCTATTTCATGAAAGCCACAAAGCTTAACCACACAGTAGTACAAGTTGAGTTGTATACTTTGTCACTGTTGATTAAAACCACAGATTGTTGTGATTAACTACAGTGGTATAAAGCTTTATATGAAAAGCCATGTATACAAATAAGCAGAATGTGGCACCAAAATTATTGCATGGATTGAACACTAGATACAGTCTTGTGTGCTAATCTTCTCTGTTTCTAAGACTTGTGAAAACTCTTTAAATAAATTTGTCTAAAAATTGCAATAGCTCTAATATAGTCTATTACTGTCTTGATTACTCAGAGTGGGACACATGTTTTGGTAATATACTTCATATAGATAAATTTACACTTCAATATCACAAAATCAAAATTCTTGTTCCCTGATAGTGAGGAATACTAGCCTCTGGGCTTTCCAAATTCTGGAAATTAATTGCATTAGCTCACAGGTAAAACACATTTTTAAGTCAACCCATTTTCATCTTTTCAGTCACTTTTGGTGTTGGGGTCCAAAACCAGTAAAAATTGAAAAAGAATTATGCCCCATATCACTGTCCCTGAACCAAACACATCTACCTTGTGGGTCATTCTCTTTAATCACAGCACTTTCAGAGAAACAGATATTGAAAGCACTTGTATACTAGGAAAAACTTCTTAATTATGAGGGATGTTAGGTTTTGAATGTTTTTGTGCAGAGAATCTCTGGAATCTCTACCCTTTAAGATACTCAAAACTCAACAGGTTGAGTCTCCAAGCAGTCTGCTCTAACTGGACCTGCTTTGAGAAAAGGTTGAGCTACAGGAGTTCCAGTATTTTCCAATCAAATTATTTTATCATTCCATGCTTACACTTTGGTTTTATTTATTTGGGAACATTTTTTCTGTCTTTGACATCTTTGATATACTATCCCACAAGCTCCCTGAAATTTGTATAAAACATTTGAACTCATTATTTTCTAATAACTCAGATTTACTCAGATATTGATATTAAGGACTTCATTCTCCAATAACAGTTCTTAGTGATATCAATGGCATCATAAAAGAAAAATATGGGCAACCATTATAAAAGTTAGAGTTTCAGTAAGAGCTCAGATCAAACATTTGGGAAGGCACTACCTCAAGATCTCTTTGTGATGGAAATAGAAACACACATTAAACTTCCATACCTTCTGTGGATGAAACTAATTTGACATCTGACATTTTTTGCTGAAAACTCTTCTAGACTTGGAAATGACAATGAAACTTCCAATATTTCCTGGAAGAGAATAATGGCATTGAAATCAGAAAAGCACATTAAAAATAGTCTTGAGAAATCTGTATGCAAGAGATATTCATGGAATCTACAGTAAGGACAGAGAAAGACCAGATGTAAGGAACTCAAATAATATAATACAGACAAAATACAATTAGTCTGATATCAATTTCAGCTATGCCAAAGGATATAATGAAAACATATAATTTGAAAGAGATAACAGGATCAACCATAATTTCAATTTCAATTTGATGCTTTCAGAAGAAAACTGAGGATATTTAAAGTATACTTTATACATTATATTCATTTCTAATATAGTACCTTTTAAAGAATTTGTACATTATCAAATTCATTGATCAGCATTGTTTCTGTGAGCAAAGAAATACAAAACAAGACAAATTACCCAAATAAGAAACGTCAGATAATTGTTATATGTTATTGTCAATACGTATTTAGTCTTTCTCTCTCCTTACTATTACTTTTAGAATGTTGAAAAACTATGTCAAAATAATGATAATTCAATAGAAGCATGTTGAAATTTTTTTTTTTTTCATTTTTGTAGGCAGCCTTGAATTTTATTTTTTTCTGCCTTTCAGTTTTCTGAACTATGCACAAGAGCATTTTATGATGTGGAAATTAAATCTGGCGAGAAAGTTAACAGAAACAACATGTTGTCTCTGCTTTTTTTTTTTCCTAATAAAATTCCATATCACCAACTCTTTCTTGCTTGTTTTTGTCCTATATGGTTGTTCTACCTTAAAAAACCCAACTTTTTTAAAAAAGATTTAAAATCTTTCATTGTAGTGCTGAAGCAGAAAAGAACAGAAACTTGTAATCTTCAGTAAAAACATTTTATGTCTCTGTTATATTGATATAAATCATTCTAGTTCGGTATGACAGTGACCAAACATTAGCTTTGTTTGAATTTGCTAAACTTTTCTGAGTTACCAAGTCACTGAATTGCTTTAGTAAGCCAAAGCTGAGGAGCATCCAGGTAACCATGTGACCTGGAGCAGACACATATGTGAAGTTTGCAGCTAGAATATTCAGAAAGTTATGATCAGTAAAAAGCAGTGACTTGACCTATAAATAGGCATTCCATGTGTTTTAAAATAAAAAGTCAGTGATTTTTACAAGAACCAGAATTTCTGTTTATACTAAGGATTCTTTGGCTAGCTTTGGTGAATATCCCATTATTTTGAAGACCCTTCTAAGACTGTGAACCTGGAAAAATTAGTTAGCCTAGTTCCTTCCTTCCCAAGTTTCTATGGCTTACTGCAAAGATGAAATGGCTGACCTGTCATTTGATGGTTTTGAAAAAGAAGTTCATTTTTTCTGAGACACTGGATGCAATGACATGATTTTTTCAATCCTCCAGAGTAGAAAAAGAGACTGAGATATATGTACTGACATATAACTGCAAAAATAACTGATGCTTTATTTTAGTACTCACAGCAAAACACACACACACACGCATATTTTTTTCCTGTCAAATCTTTTGGTGAGCAAAAAATGGGTACCTTCTTGGTATTTATATTTTAAGGAAAACTCTGTTCACAAGAGAAACCAACACAGGACAACCCACTTCTAGATGTCAGCTGGACAGAAACACTTTTTTACAGCCCTATGCCAGGAGCTAGGGAGATAGGGTACGACTGCCTACATATAGTCACCTAGAGCCATTTGAAGTGATGTAGTTTGCTGAGACAGGATTACCACCTGCCACAGGGAAGTTGATGGTTATGACACAGGATGCCTTGAAGAGCTAAACTTCTTTGGAGGACCAGCTGAAGGTTCAGTAGGACATCCTACAACACTTAAAATGGCACTAGACACCTGTGGTTAGGTAAGTGATTTCTGGCCTTAACCAAGAGACCTCAAAACTTGACTGAAGTCTAAAGAGAGCTCAGTGAGACATACAAGAAGTTTAATCAGAAACAAATAAGAACTCTCCTGACTTTTTTGCCAAGTCAGAGATATGATATTTTATGCCTGCAAAGGAATTATCACAGAACCTCATATACAGGACACAAGGAAGGCAAAACACAATGTGAAATCCAGAAGAGTTTTTAATACCTATCTGCTGCTTCTGCTTATAAAAAATATTCAAAACTATCACAGATTTTGCAGACTTCCTAAGTAGGATTCAAAAATGTTGTCTCAGAGCAGTATCAATTTTCCACTTACAGGAGTGCTTTACTGTATTAATTCCTAACAAGACTAAGATGTTGAATCTCTGAGTGTTAAAGACCTATCATGGAGATGATAAGTCCCATTGCAAGGGACTAGAAAAAACAGTTGACCTTACCCTGACAAGTGAGTGGAATGGAAAAGCATTTTTAGAAATAATTTGCCTCTTGCTTTTGTTGGCCCTTATGCTCAGACGTTTGACAGCTCATTTTAGTCTACATGCATTATGCTGGTATGCTTATTATTCTATTCTACAGATATATGTTTATTTTCATGGTACCTATCTCAAATTTCCCTTTCATAGCACCACTGTAAAAAACTGACAAATAAGATTTAAAAATTTACCTGTGCTAGTCCTTAAAAGATCTAATATCTCATTCACTGGTTTCTTTCCACTTATACTCCTCATACATTTCTTCTCATTCAAGATAACCCATAGTGAAATTTTCTTTAAAGTTATACCTGCTTTACAAGACACTTTTAAATCATAGTCTCACTGATATTTCATTGTTTTTTCTGTTCAAAAATTCATGTGACCAAAGATAGTAAAGTAAAAACTTTCTGAAATCTTTCCTGGAAAAGCATACCCTGCAACTGTCTGCTCATAGGGCTTGGCTGCTGAATGTTCTAAGGCAATTAAGCACAAGATACTTACAAGGCCAGAGGTACCTCTGATGAGTTACTTGAGTTAAGCAGCTGTTGGCTAATGAGTTGTGACTCTTTCATAATGTTGTAGGTTTTATTTGATAGAAAAATAATTGAGGATTTATTTAACCTGCACCTGTAATTAACAGTGTTTTGTTTCTCAGTGTTTTTTTTGTCAAGCAAAGACTTTTGTCTAACCTACTTACCTGAACTACAATTTCCCACAAGGGATAGGATTTGGATTAATGAAGAAACAAATACAGTTGACTAAAAGATTTAGGTTTTCTTCAATAAAAAGTCAGTATATGAATTATTATTTAATAATGATTTAGGGTAAACTTTACTTGACAACAAAAAAATAAGAGTAAAAAATCCCTGAAACTTTCAATGAAATTAAAACATTTAATTACCTGTATTTAAACTGTGAGTTCAAAATGAAAATTATCAACTTGCATGTAAGTATTTCCAATTAAAGCATTTCCTTTCCCCATGGAAAATCCTGATTTCATTAGGTGAAATTCGATGATGAAAAATGTTGGATTTTTTCAAACTACCTTGTCTAAGAATATTTCTCCAAGCTGTTTAGATAAAAAGAAATCCATATCTGTCAGGGTAAATGGACCTGAATTACAATCTTATTTTTTACATAAATCTATCAAAATATATTTTCCAGTTCTGCTAAACAAAACTCTAAAAGAAAAAATGAAACAGTTGACCATTTTCAAAAAATAAGCTACATAGCCCATGAGTTAATATGTGAAATTAAACTGAAATGTGAAAATTTCTAACCTATTCTATTTTAATAGTTATTTCAGTATTTAAAAAGATAACAGTGACAGACAAGAGATTATAGATATGCATGATTGAACTGCATGTATTTCCTGGTGTTCAGATAAGGATATATAACTAAAGGGTAAAACATTTTATTTATTGCAGGAAAGTAGGGTTTTTAGGAGGCTTGAGAAGATAGCCGTCATTGGCAGGCTGGAAGAGAAAGGTTGTCTCAGACACACAGAAGGAGATACTAATGGATGAACAAATGCAGGCAGCAACTGAGACAGAAAAGGTGGAAAACAAGTGACTGGACATTAGATGTATCTATGTGGTACAGCATGCAGGTGAAAAAATGTATTTTTCATCCATCTTTGAAAGTTTCCTCTCTATTCTGCCTTGAAACCAAGTAAAATCAAGATGCTAGCAGTTTCATAAAATCATCCTTAAAATTAATAGAGGAATAAACAGGTAAACAACTTAAGAAACACATTAGACATGAGAATGTTTTCTTATCCGTGAGACAGCATTTATGCACAGATTTGTGCTGGCCTTAGCTCCAGTAAGAGTCAAAGTTCATGTAAACTTGGAGGCTGTGGTTTAAAAAAATTCACACGTGAAAGGTCTGGAAAGTCTTATTAACTTAAAGACAGCACCTCTGTTTCAGCAGTTCTCTAGATGGTAAGAAACCTTTCCTGTATATCTTCTTCTTCCATTCTCCTCTGAATGTCCAATATTGAACATTCTAAGAGAAGATATGGGATAAGAAGGATCTTAGAATCCTAGAATCATAGAACCATTTAGGTTGGAAAAGACCTTTAAGATCATCAAGTCCAACTGTCAACCGTGCCTACTAAACTATGTCCTGAAGAGCCTTGTCTACGCGTTTTTTGAATACCTCCAGGGATCATGACTCAACCACTTCCCTGGGCAGCCTGTTCAAATGCCTGACAACCCCTTCAGTAAAGAAATTTTTTTTAATATCCAATCTAATCCTAATATCCTAAACCTCCCCTGGTGCAACTTGAGGTCATTTCCTCTCATCCTAATGGCTTATGGTTTAAGAAACTGTGTATGTGTCCTGGTTTTGGCTGGGATAGAGTTAATTGTCTTCCTAGTAGCTGGTACAGTGTTACATCTTGGATTTAGGATAAGAATGTTGATAGCAAACTGATGTTTTCAGGTGTTGCTAAGTAGTGTTTAGACTAAGGGTTTTTCAGCGTCTCATGCCCAGCCAGCGAGAAGGCTGGAGGGGCACAAGAAGTTGGGAAGGGGCACAGCCAGGACACCTGACCCCAACTGGCCAAAGGGGTATTCCATAATGTGTGATGTCATGCCCAGTATATAAACTGGGGGGACGTTGGCCAGAAGGGGCGGATCACTGCTTGGAGACTGGCTGAGTGTCGGTCAATGGGTGGTGAGCAATTACATTGTGCATCACGTCTTTCTTGGATTATATTTCACCCTCTTTTTGTTACATTCCTTTTCATTACTACTACTACTACTACTACTACTACTATTGGTTTTATTTCAATTATTAAACTGTTCTTATCTCAACCCATGAGTTTTACTTGTTTTCAGTTCTCTTCATCCCACTGCAGGGTGGGGGGAGAAGTGAGTGAGCAGCTGCCTGGTGCTTAGCTGATGGCTGGGCTTATACCGTGACAGCATCTTAAAATATAGAAGTACTTGAATCCTCCAGGCAAAAAGATGTTTCTAAGGAGTGCACATTCTAAAAGCTTTTAAACTGCTTTCCTAGTTCAAAGCTCCCTGGATTACTCTTTAGGTATCTTGTTCTTACTTAGCTTCAGTTGTAAAACTACATTTGTCTTCCTTATACATTTCTAAATTTTCATTACCCTGTGAAGAATAATTAAATCACAAAGTAAGCAAAGCCAATTCAGTGGTGAATGAAAAGCCAGTGTTACAAAACAGTATTAAAAATTGAAACTGAACAGTTTAGCTTTACCAGCTAATTTACTTAGGTATTACCCTAAGGCATCAACACCATTTATCACTATTGCTGTAGTCTGGCATGTCTGCACCATCAATAGGAACAGAAGTGTTTATGGAAAACAAATTAGGAACTTAAGGGAAATACAAGGTAAATATTGAAATGAATCAGTAAATACACAGAATATCTGCAATCGGGCATCAAGTCCTTGTTTAGAATTAAACCAGTGCAGACATGACGTTCTAAGTAAGAAGCCATGCTCATTGATTAAATTATATAAAATGTGGTGATACCAGGAATTTTTAAAGTAAAACAAAGTACAGTCATATTTCTAAAGGGCTTTGAAAAGATAAGTCCAATATATGCATGCAACTACTATTATAAGAGGGCTAATTAAGAGCTAGTAAAGGCAATAAAAGAGGGTGGAGACATTTCCATTAGAAGGCAGAGATTTCACAAGAAGTTTGTTTTTTTACAAGAGCATCTTATAAATATTTGAAATAAGTTTTTCTTGTTTTCTTCCAGGAACAAGCACATTTCTATATGAGAGAAGTTTGTAGCCTCCTATTAGTTTTTCATCACCTTAACAGATGGTTGAAGTTAGGATATAGATTTCATATGCTCTAAGTAGTCACCATAAGAAAGCATATGAACCTGTTGTTAATGACTCTGAAATTACTGCAGTTGGTTGTAAACAATATTTTATATGGAGTTAGAAAAAGAAGATTCAAAGTTTACCTCCAAAGTCTTCCATGAAACTTATACTATTCTTCCTCCTGCCCCTTTATGATACTCAGAAGATGGATCCAGAGATTTGGAGAGATAAATCTAATAATAATTTTCTCTCTTCATTATTCTATGGTCATAGAACTTCATTAAAAGAGATACTAACTTTTCACTATCATTTTTTAGATTAGGAATGCCATGAAAATTCAACCACCATATTCCCAGAAAGAGTTGGGTTGGTCTTTACATGCAAACATACAGATAAAACTGTTGTCAACATAAGCTTCTAGAATTTGCAGGTAGGTAGATTGCAAGAGGAATTGGTCAAGGTCACACAAAATCAATGAGAGCAGAACTTTAGTTTCCGGTTTAACATGCTAGCCATCTTTGTTATTGTATACACAAACACAAAGAAAAGAACAATATTAAGACAAACAGGATGCAACATAAAACTTTCAGAGAACACTTTGAAATTACTATGAATATTATTTTTTTGAATTAGCAACACAAAACAAGTGTTTACATACTACTTGTTGTGATTTGAATGGTCAAACCTGAGGTTTGAACATGCCAGCTAGACTGTCAACTTAAAAAATAGGAGTTTGGAACAACTGGCTAAAACTATTTAGCAATTCTATTACTGCTACAGTTTAATGAATGTGGAAAAGCATAAGGGACCCATTGCATAATCAGTGCAAATATTTTATTTGATTGTTCTCTTCCTACAATAATTTGCAATAAAACTAAACATATTTAGTTGAATATTTTTATTCCTTGCATTTTATTTTGTTATTAAAAAAATACATACGAAAGCAATAAACAGTATTATGGTTTTAAAGTAAGAAAATAAATCAATCCTATCTATTTATTTTAAATTCACTTGCTTAGGTTGGTTGAAGATAACCCTATAGTTTCCTTCAGCAGTCTTTCTTCAACCTAATATCACTGCTTGTTATGATTTAAACTGTATATTTCTGAAGCATAGCCCTTTCTCTTTAGCCCTTCAGAACCTTTCCCTTTGTTAAAGGTGTTTGCAACCTCTTGAAATGTAAATGGCGGTAAACACTGAAGGATCATGGTAATAATATTACTGAAAAGAGGTACACATTTTTAACTATTTTTTAAGGTTTTATACTTCTGGAAATACATGTCTGCTAGTTTCAGGAAAAAGAAACATCATAGATTTCTTATTTTCTGCAAAAGGTCATGTATTACCAAAGAAACTCAGCTATTCTCCATCAAGATTATTGGAGAAACTGTAGAGACTTTGTCTTACTGAAATCATTAATTCTTCTTTCTCATTTAGGATAAATTTCTAACTACACATCATCAAGTTATAATTTTCCCTACCTTCAACAATGAAGATGTCAGGCTATATTAATGATGCAGCAAACTATTGTTGCTTGCCCGTTAGATTATCATGTGCAGCAAGTTCAGTCAGTTGTTTGAGTTCTTTCTATTTTTTAAACTATATCCAGACAAGATACACCTCAGCACAAGACAAACAAAAAACATTATTTTATGGAACTATCCATTGATAGTTTCAAAATTGTTTATCTTTTCCCTGGAAGTCCAGCAATATCTCTAGATTTATTCATGCCCTTATTTACATAATTACTAGAATTTCATTTTGCAGTTCATTAGCAACCACAACCAATCCTAATATTCTAAATGAGCAAAAGCTCTTCACATTTCCTTTAATCACAAGCACTCATTATAATTTTTCTGGGTGATGGGGTATATCTGAAAATCAACATAGTTCCAATATGTCTAATTTACATCCAACAGAGTTCTAAATTCTCCCTAACCATGTTTCTGCAAATGTATGAGCAGCAAAAGAAATTAATGTAAGAATTTCAAATGCATTTCAAAAAAAACTTTCCCACTGAAAATCACCATCACTGAAGTATTCTCTCATTTCTTTTCACAATGTGTAAGCACAAAGCCATGTTTTTTGAATATATACATCTTTTTCCTGTGCATCAAGATCTCAGAATAATGTGTCAAAACATCTTTTTCCAATAAGTACACTTCTACCACCTTTCATTATTCAAATTCTCTCTGTTTGATCTTTCAGTTTTTTGTATAGTTCTGTTTGGTGGGGGGGGGGGTTCTGCCCTTATTTCTTGGAACAGAACACATTGACAAGCCCAATTATATCTCCGTGTGCAATAAATGTCCTAATTTCAACTCTTTATGCCAATGGAAAACCCTCTGGACTCCTCTGACCTGAAGAATTCTCAAAGGAGAAAGGGAGAAAATATCTCCACTGCTAAACGGCCATGCACATCAATTAGGCAGACCACATGAAGAACATGGGTCTGGCTTCTATCATTTAGACAAGATGAACTTGCAAATTCAGGAATATTTGTCTTAAACAATTCATAGCTGTGGAACATTTATTGTGATTTATGTTTAGACACTGCAAGACAAACAAGCCTGTTACTGCAATGCGAAGAAGAAAACAAATGGAATACAATTTAAATTTTAATATAAAGTTAGTCATCATGTAAGATGGAAAGACTAGCAACTGAAAAAGCCTTAAAGACAAAAATATTTAGCACCATCTAGCAAAGCACACGAGAAAGCCAATATGATTTCTTTGATGGCTTAGCTCCAGTAAAATGAAATCAACTTAAGGGTACTTCCTGAAAAAATTACTTTCCAAGAGTAGAAGGTGAACTATTATTGACATATTAAAGACATAAAGAAAAGAAAAAAAATTAGGTTTATGTTCGTTTATAAATAATATGTTATTGTGACATCATGTAGCGGTGCATCAGTTGATCTCTGTAAAGGATGAATTAGGTCATTTAATCACCATATTTTTATTTAGATTTCTTGCAGAAAAGAATTAATTGTAAACCAGAAATTGACTGTCCAAACCAGTATGTCACATCCTGGTGGCATAAATATGCAGTCTTTTCTTTGGTAGTACAGACAAATTTACTTAAGACAGAAAACAGTAAACAAAGTTAATGAAACTAAATGTAATACCTTCATTTTATCAGATAGCAGGGTCAGAGTTCAAGAAACCATATACATATTAATCCATTAAATAGTGGCTTTGCTACAGTTTCTGTACTTTTCTTGGAAGTTTCATAAAATTATTTTTAATTTAACTCTTTCTTTTGTCGCAGGAATGGGGGTTAATTGGCATTTCAACTAGATACTTTCTACATAGAATTACACCATAGCAGTTCTGTAAAATTTCATTTTACGTTTAACAATCAGTTTCACATTTCATACATGGAGAGTTCATTTCTCGCATACACTTGTCTTTCCAACCAGTTTGCTGATGTAAATTACTAGTTAACAAAAATCTTGGTGGTTTATGTATCTACACTATATGTTTCTCTAACTTAAAGGCCACTTAGGTTTCACAAAAAAAAAATTGACCATATTTTATCTGAAGTTCCCATTGGGTATTTGAAAAAAGCATTTTAAAAATCTGAGATACCATGATTCTAAAAAGCACCTACCATACATACACAAATGTGAAAATTCTCAGAATTTTCTGCATTTTTTTCTGCATAGTATTTACTGCACTATATGCTGGGTATACAAATCCTTCAGTACACAAAAATGCCATTGTTTAGCATTTTATTTTCACCTCACATTTTATTAGCACAAAGAAGGCTACTATTTTGTATTGCTTCATGTGAAAGGTTCTTTACTTTCTTTAAAGTCTTTGTTGTTCTTTGTATAATACACAGATCACCTAAGCAATTTCTGACCTTAACACAGATCTTGTCTTGACTTGCCTCTTTATTAACAAGCTGAATGATCAGACTCTGCACTTTTAGCATGAAATGTTCAAGTATCCTGAGTCAGAAGGTGCTTAAGTTTTACATTAAGTCTTAGTAATTTCAGAAAATTAGGACAATTTAAAGATCAGAGGCTTGCAAATAGTTTGGGGCTATATAAAATAGTTTTTGGAGGAACTATGAATCCAGAAGGTGACTCTGGAAGTATTGTAATATTATGAACTGAACAATACATTGTATAATTGCCAAATCTACTTATACAAAACTTTCACTCTTGAGATCCGCATTTGTTTTTAAACTGCTTTTCAACTTTGAAGGGCTGCAAAACTTCACAACTTTACTGTTGTAAAATTAAAGCATTTTTAAGAGTTCTAGACCTAATTAAATACATATTAGAAAACTCTGCTGAAGCCATCAGAACAATTTCTAAAACATCTATGGTCATCTATAATGCTAGGAGCCAAAATTATGCACTGGTAGTTCACAAAAACAAGCAGAACAAAACATTTTGCAACAGAAAACCTCTCCTGATATCCTGAAGCCAGACCAAACGACGTGGAAGATTGAGGATCAGGGACGTGGAGCTGAGCAGTTACAGCTTCACATGAATAATAACACATCTTGCATTTCGCTGCCATCCTGCAGATGTTACCTGCAGATGTGTTGCAGCACATACTGCTCCCAGCCAGCCATGGGCAGACTGCAGCCTGCAATCCCCTACAATGTCAATCCGTGTATTTAATTTCATTTCATGCTGTTTAATTACTCCTAGATATTTCTCAAAGTCCTAACATAGGACAGAACTTTAAGTGAAATATGTGACATTTAGTCTTTCTTTTCTGTGTTTATTTTCCCTTTGCTTTCCTTTATTTTTAAATGCAGTTTACACCAATCCTCTATCTAGGTGTGTACATTTTCCCTTATGTTCCTAGCACGTTCTGGCACTTTTCTTCAAACTCTGGATTTGACCTGGGAACACCAAACACCACCTTCAGTCCTGTTCTTTGCCTGCTCCGATTGCCAAGCCCACACAGATGAATGGCAGTTGTCCTAGGAATGGCATGCTGCAATTCATCAAACGGATTTGCCCATTAGGCATATCCAGGCAATCCAATGACAAAACTGTATAAACTTGTCTTCCTGTCCCCTGCTATACCCAGTGTATCAATTACTGCACAGAAATGGTGCATATCACCATTTAATATGGAAACCATAAAGTGTTTTCTATCCTTGCCATTTTTCCATGAGTCTTGATCTAATTTCATTTTAAAGTATTGCATTCTGCCATGCCCACCCCCACCCCTGCCCCTTAAATTCAAGCCTGAGCTCCTTCCTGTGTGAGATCAACACACATATCTTCAGCACTGGGTTGGTAATGTGCTTTCATCTATAAAACTTGATGAGAAACAAGAGGAAAGCATTTGTTCAATAATTAAGTATTTATAAACTTTAAGGACCCCCCCCCAAATATAATCAAAAGCAAAAAGAAAAATCCAAATAGGAATCCTATTGGCTAGACCTCTTATGGAAATTAAGACCTACCTCAATATTCCATTAGACCTGTACCCCAAAGTCACAAATGTTCTCAAAAAGTAAACTATGCAGAAAGACACATAAACTACCGAAGTGGTTGATATAAACATTCAACAAAATAAAAATTAAGGACATCTTCCCTGCTGTTTTATTGTGTGAAAATTCACAAAATGTTTTTGAAATTTACTTTCACTTTTTCCTTTTTTTTGCAAGTTGTATCTTCCTAGCCTAAAATTGCATTACTGAAAGATTAATATTTCAAGAGTTTTTTTAAAAAATAGGTTTACCAGAACACAGTACTTTTCATAAAACTTCCCTCTGCTGCATAGTGATCACAATGAAAATGATAGCTCTGTAGCATTCCCCTACTGTATACGAAACAGAGTCATGTTCTTATTTTGCACACTTTTTTAAGGGATCTAGTGATTTTATCTACTTGCTTCTAGAAGTGAACTAGCTTGGTTAGTTGCTATTTCAAGAAAGAAGCTGTGAGAGGTTTTTTTTGTTTTCATGAAAATAATTATCTCTTAAGGGGTATTTTTAGTTTATATATATATATGTACAGTTCAGCTCCAAATTTGTCTGTTATAGCAGAAACACAAGAATGCAAGGAGGAGTAATTGATATTTTCCAGCAAGTATATTGGGTAATGTGTAAGACTATTGGATTAATAAGATTGTCACATAGTGCCATTTTCCTGCCATGATCTAGTTTCTATGTTAAATACTTAAAACCAAAATTTTGTTTATATATTCCTTATTCCCACATTTGTTTTTGTCCTTTCAGCAGCCTGTCATAACATATTTGCTCCCATTTAATAATATTCAAATACATTTTCCAAGGGTCTCATGGTAAATACAGGTATGGGTTCATTCACCTGCTCATTCCCCCAGCCAGGCTGTGTGAAATGGATAAAAACCCCATGTATTTAGTTTAAGTTAAAAGAGTATAAATGTCATTTACCAACATTTCATATCAACTATACCTTTAACAGCATAAGTGATTAAATATCAAATGTAAGAATCTGTTATGGCATGCCCACAAGAAACTTCAAACACATCTTTCTCAGCCTGTATTTCATTGATTAAAGCACATCTATTTCAGCTCATACTTCAAGTCACATGAAAATTTGTCTCCCCTCCAAGCCTAAAGTTATTCTGAAAGAAGAACAGATTCAAAACCTTCTGTTGAAACTGTTACATTTTCCACTGAGGTATTAGAGCTTGCTTTGCCTTTACTAACAGAAAGCAAATACAAGCATCATCCTGCAGCTTTGTGATTAAATATGGATGTGAAAGGGGAAAATCTTAGCCGCAGCTCCTGGTTGAAAGGACTGTTGAAGTATTTTATCACTATCTTCCACCTCAAGAATGCCTTTAAAGGGAAGAATGACATCTTTCAAAAATAAGAAGCCACTGCTGTCCACCATGTAAAGGAAAAACCTTAAGAACATGTGAGAGTCTTGGGTTATGAATCCTGAACAAAAGTTAGTGCCATTTTCAGGCTAGAAGCAAACACTTGAATTCCAAAGAAAGAATCAATTTCAGCAATGCCTCACTGCCTCCAGACTTTCCCTTTGGGTGGTGGTGCCTTCTTAACATGCTGTCTGTGGGTGATGGTTTGGCTTGCTTCTATACTTTTACTATTCTAAAGCACTGTATGAAAGGCCTTGCAGACTGGAAACTAATACCTACAGTATACAAATTTCCTGATGCAATGATATCATATATAACAATGTTTGTACTGTTTGTTTTTCGTATTACCGGTGATTTCTGCATTTTCCTGTGAATTTGCTGTGACAGAGAAATCCTGATTCTTCTGAAGTTAGGAGATTTTTTAATCCTTCAATAAAGGTAGAATTTCCTTTCAGACATTCAAGATTCATCTACAGAGAGAGTTAGAGAAAATGGCAATTCAAGTTTCTACATTGCCTTTCTTGCCAGCATCTTTCACCTTTTGCTGATCCACCTAATGAGAAAAAAAATATCTACTGATACGCATCCTCTGGACTCTGTGAAATCATTAGTCTGTGTTTAATTGCAGGACTAACAGTGTCATTTGTGACATGGATTCTTCTCTGTAAGATAGGGCTGAAAGTTGAATTGAGCTCCAGTTGAATGTACGCTTTGATGCTGGTTTCATAAAGAAGTAGAGGAGAATCCAAGTCATATATATAATCTTACATGTGTGCATTTGAGATCAACGCAATACAAAACCACACCACAGTGAGGCTAATAAACCCTAGGCTAGAAAACAGCATATTACTTTGGATGTGTGAACTTGCATGTATTGCTTTCCAGTCAGAGCTTATATGCAAGTGGAGGAGGATTAAAAGACACCAGTGTTGACAAACATTTCTAAAAAGTGGTTTCCTAATGGCTCAAGTCATCTCTGGTTTGGGATCTTCAGACATACAAGACTGTGCATTAGATAAAAAAACCAGCCTTCACTTCAATAAGGAGGTATGACAGTACTGGAAGAGATTATGAGAGAGCTTGCAAAATTTCCATCCTTGAAGATTTTCAAGACTTAGCAAGAAAAATCCTCACCAGAGCTCATCCAGTGCCAACAATATACCTACTGTGAGTGGTGTGTTGGACTAGGCGAACTCCATAGGCTCCTTCCAAGCACCATTTTTATAATTCCATTATCTTTGTACTGTGCTTTACAGTATCAAGTGTTCATAGCAGTGACCCATTTCGCTTTACCAATGCTCACTTGACAGTGTGCATTAAGTGCAGTATTCTTCAACTTTCTGAAAAATATTCAATTCTCTTTATTTAACAATAGGATGTCTTTTAGACATTAGTCGCAATCACCTATGAGTAATTATGCCTTTTGATCATGCTTTGTTAAAGTGAGTGACCACATCATCTATGAAAAAACTGCTAGCACCACTACATCTCTAATTACACGATGTGGAAAAAAAATAAGGGAACTATAACAAATATGTTTATAGAACCCAAAAGTTTTAAAGTCTAAAACTACTGGTAAACAAAAAAAAAAATCAAATCAGAGGCATAGACAATATTTATTAAACTGAAATTTAGAATCTTTTATTCAGAAAGTGAGCTATAATAACAGAAATATTTCATTTAATTTAAAGATCAACCCAACTCAAAAGAGTAGAAAACTAAATAATCTTCTTCCAGAAATACATACTGGAAACTATCACAAAAAAATTTTAATATGTGTAATAATAACAATCAGGTAGTGCAGATGTGTCATTTCTATAATTTATGATGTGAACAGAACAGATTCAGCAACAGTCATGCTGTGATGAAAATATAAGAACAGTTTGCTACATTTTAATTAACCTTTCAATAACAGACATTTAGTTTATTGAACTTTTACTGAAATCAACAGTAGCCTTAAAACATACTTCAAAGGGAAAAATAGTGGCCCAGGAGCTATATACACATCCTCCTAAGTATCCGCTTGGCTGACAGTCTGGAAAATGTCAGCTTCAAAGGATTAGAGCTTTATTTGAGAATCCTAACTTAAAGTGTTACTATGAGATGTAATGGCATCACTGGTCATGCCATGAAATAAAGTAGAAAGATGTCACTAACCTTTATTGACAGGTCCATGAAATGTAAGATTAAGGCAACCGTTGTGATTTTGCTGCAGAGCCCTTTATCCCTTCAGCTCCCACTTGACTTGGCTTAAAGGGACAGCACATTTCTAGCACAATAAAACATTTTGGGTCACACTGGAGCATTGCAGCATAAGAGCATGTTATATTGCTTGGCACAAAAATTCTCAAGACATCATTCAATATTTGCAGAGTAGGTGCTTCCTGGCAACATTAGCAATTATTTTTACTTGAACACCATCCAAAAGAGAAGACAAGGTGCGGCATTCAGATCTAATAACAGTCTGAGGCAAAATGTGGGCACCTGAGTCCAAACCAGTGGTCCTGAAATGACTGCAGTTACTGTCACCATTTAAAAGATCCAAGCTCTTACTACAAACAGACTGACAATTAGTTTGTGAGTAAGTTACCATACCAGAAATTGACATTACACTTCATTAAATAATTGGTCTGTAAGTCTGAGGTTCATATCTTTCTCCTGTGTAAGAAGGCTGAAACCCTCTGCCTCTCATTATTAATTGATAACAATATTGGAGGTATATGTGCCAATGATTAAATTCTTATCTCCCTTTTTGACTAGATTACACTTTTCCTTCTTCATGCTGTAGGCCACAACAGAGAAAATAACAGGTTTAATTCTGACTTCTTCAGTCTCCAATGGATTCACTGGGGAATACCAGGATTGCAATTCATTGTCAAGGGTTACAGTTTAAGAGAGTGATAAAATGTTAAAATAAATGTTAAATCTCACAGAAAATTCACATGCTGAAACCTGTGAAAATCATAGACAATGTGAAAAGAGAACAGCACAAGTCAACAGCAAATCATTATAACGTGTGATACCATTGCATCTGGAATACCTCATTAGGAACCAGAACTCCCACGTGCAAAACACTTAAGAGAATTAACATGCAAGTATTGGGGCAAATACTCTGCTCATATAAAATGCTATGCTCCATTGACTTTGATGTTATGTTGATTTATACCAGTTGAGAACTTCTTATAATGTAGTAAAACTGTTTTCAGGTAATTGAGTCATCTGATTGTTTCTTATTCCTTCTTTCAGAAAACTTTTCCTTAAGAAACTGAAAGGATTCAAAGTCATTGAATCAGCTCAGTTAGGAATTAAATTATAAATGCAGCACATAACACTTAACAGTAAAGCGCACAGTGATAACAAAAGCTTAATGTATTGCAGTCCTAAGGGGCAACAGTAGCTATTTTATTCTATACTACTCCTTGCTCAGATTGAGCAGTGCATTTCAGTGTATATTATCTTTTCATTACACTCATTAAAATGAATGAAAAGAACCTGAGATACATTTTGTATCTACATTATTTGAGAAATGCCACCAACCATAATTTATAAGACCTACTTAAGAGTTTGCCTTTATTTTGAAAGTTAGAGTTTCAAAAGACCTTCACAGAACTAAAGTTTGACAAAAATACTGTCTAAGTAGTTGTCTTCTATTTTGTAAAATATAGGACAGAGAAGTAGCCAGGAATTGCTCTAGGGGGAATGCAGTGAAACTTTAAAGCTCTTAGGGTTCAAAGGTAATAAAATAATTCCATGACATCCTTGCTTTTCTGAAATGCTGGCCCCTTGTCAATGCCACTAGTTATTTTTCTCTATTGTCCCCAACATTTAAGCTATGCCTTCAACTAAAAGACACTTTGTCTTATGCACTTCCATTTATCCCCAGAGAAAATTTCCAATAGGCTCAACCATATGAGTTTATGGAAGATGCAGTTCACAAGGCTGAGCAGGTGAAGGGGCAAGCAGAGGCTTTTTCTGAAACACTAAAATATGAAAGGATAAAGTAAATCCAGAAGGAGGGGACATGCACTTTTATCCTTCTGGCAGACCAAAGTTGGCATCATCCAGATGAAGGACGCTCATAACAAGTTTCTTTTGAAACACAGCAAGACAAAGCTGTATCTGATTTGTAGTGTCATAGCGTGCTGAGCACTTCCTGAAACATGCTTAGAAAGATGCTCAGTGGCTCTAAAAGTATTCACCAGCTTGGTCAGACTCTTATTCTGGAAAAAAGGTTCATACCACACTATGTAGCACCAATGACTTGCAGTTAGTGCTGTCGCTGGTAACTACTAGTGTTTAGCCAGTACTGCAGTCTCAGAGACCTCTCTACTCCAGGTTAACCCTAATGCTGATCTTAGTTTCTAAATGAATGATTACAGCTGGTTTTGATGACAAATGCTTGGTTGAGCTTATTGTCAGCAAGGAGTGACTGTAGCAAAGTATTTCTGGCAAGCATGACGGATACTTCAAGGTGTCAGCACAAAGCTGTGTTCTCTGAGCATACAAAGAGAGATGGGTTTTGTCTTCCTTTTGGATGGTGAGGTATAGAAGAGGTTATGCTGATAAAATTAACTATAATTAAGATGATTTCTCAATCTCATTTGTACCTTGTACTGCTGTATTTTGTGTAGAAAATAAAGATCATTTTAAATATTAGAACAAACAGCACTTCTTGTGATTATTGGTGACAGTCACAGAACATATACTGATGTCCATATACTGAAGCAAATTCATCACTATGTCAGCTTTCCTTCATAAATCAATTGGCTTTAAATGAAAATAGTGATTCTTAGATTTGAATAATAGCTTTATATGGCTGAGATAATCTTAATCCAATGCTCCCTCTTGGTTCATACAAATGTTGCAATTATTCAATGCTCCAAGAATTCAAATCTAGCTTATCAGCTGTCACAAGCTTTGATAAAGGCAAAACCATTATCAGATCCAGTCTTGCAATTATGAGTTGCACAGAAGATGTTAAATAGAGCCACTACTTGCAGGGCAGTTTCTCGTTTTTGGTACAACATAAGTTTGATATCTTTTCCTGACTATTTGAAAATGTATTACAGAGTCATGAATCATTAAAATAGAATGGTACTAGGCCTGCAACTTTCTTATTCTTTTCCTCTATTAATACCTTTATTTTAATTTTGGACCTGTGTATCTAAGACAACCAAAGTGGGAGATCCATGCAGATGAGTAACAAAATTGGACCACTTAAAATCTTACAGGTAGCAACTTTTAAGCTTTTAAAATACAGAATTGCAGGTGACACTGCTATGATTCCAATTATTCATGTGTGAAAAAAAGTTTTACTAGTTTATGTGATTATTTTTTTTCATTAAGCTTTACTGAAAACTTCAGTTAAGTGGGAGAATTGTACTCTATGTGGGCACATATGCATGCAGAGAGGAAAAAAAGAATGACCAGAACTTCATAGTTGAAATTTCACGTATAACATTGCCTCTAGTTATGGAGTAATGGAGTATTAAATTTGTATTGGATTTCATACCTATTATTGATTGTGCTTGCCTATTAACAAGTCTGATTTAAGTGCCCAATAAAGTCTTTTGTCAAAATTTAATCTGCTTTTGATTTCACTTTTACACCAGTCATTGACTGCATATCACTCATTATATTGATCATTTTGTGATGATGCATTTACATCCTTTGCTTAAGAATTTTGTTTGATATGATTATACCATAACTTTATAGTTTTAATTAAAAAGTTAAAGGTTTTTAAAATGCATTCTTTAATAAGGCTATTTTTGTCCCCAAGATGAAGACTATTATATTAATAGAAGAGCAAGGGAACTCAGTATATTATTTGCAGGTTTCTGTGGCTAAAGATAAATGTTTGAATCAATACAATTTGAATTAACTTACTTAATGAAAATAGAATCTCATTAAAATATAGCCTCTTACTGCTGAAAAATTTTCATTCATTGTCTGTTTGTTCCCCCCCCGCCTTAAGAGCTTAATATCATAAATTCACCATGTCAGTCCTGGTCTGCCTTCCATTTTCAAAATGGAATTTCTGAATCCTTTTCTGAGACTTATTCCCCTACAATTATACATGTTTTTTATGACTGTTCTGAAGATAACATCCCCCATTCCTCCCCCCCCAATTCTGGATCATGTTAGTGGGTGCCATTGTACCCACCTGAAAAAGAAGTATCATACAGCAAGAAAAGCCATAAGTACTTCTAGTCCACTATCATCAGGTTTCAGAACAATATTAAGTAATATGTCTTTTTGAGAGGAACTGAAAATTATCCTTAGTCATCAATATACTCTCTTACCATTTCTTTTTCTTCAAGCACAGAGAAAGGTCCAACCTGAACCAAATCTTCAGCCTCATAGCCTCCCAGTCACTGCCTGGATGGGCTATAGGTAGGAAGGAAAAACTACATATATGTTCTGTACAGCTTAAAATTGAGTAAGTCAGACAATGTACACAAGGATGAAATTCTTGTAAATAATTAACAAGATAAAGATATCATGTTTAATAGCTTTTGTAAGATATTAATGTTTATAAAGTTATAATAATGATTTTGCCCTCAGTGTTAGGATAGTAGCCTGGGTCTTTTTGTATTCTTTTCTGCCTTCCTGCCAGCTTGTTAGAGGTAGTTGCCAAGGCTTATTCGTGTATGTCAAAGCTGTGCTGGGATGTTACCTCAATATCAGCACTCCCAGCAAGACAGCCACAGTTAATTAACTAGTGTCTGTTGCCCTTGAAGTCTCCAAATCCAAACAGAAAGAATAGCAGCATTCTGCTCTAACATCTGAGAAAAAAAGAAAAAGATGGCTGGATTTTGAAACACTAAGAACCATTTAACATCAGATCTTGCAGAAGTTGCCATCTCTACCAAGACTCATGCAAAAAAAGTTTACAGACTTGTAGATTAAAAAGAAATTACTGTAAAAGTACATGTTCTCAAAACAAGCTGTTTAATGTTTGGATGGATATAGTTAGCATAGGTTATGCACTTGTCACGTAAAAAAGAACAGAATTGCAGAAATGCAAAGAACATGTCTACGAGTTGCAGTATGATTGAAGATCTTCTGCCCACACTCAGATCTGACAAGGCACCAGCCAAATCCTGTCTGGGAGCCATATGGCATGCTGTTGTGTCTTAAAGACTAGCACCTGCCTCTTGGCATCTTTCTAACTCTTTTTCTCTTTCACACAACTCACATCTACCTACACCTGTCTGAATAAACATCCTGTTCCATCATCTGGCCATAAACTGACTCTAATCTCATGTCTTGGAATTGAAGATTGGCACTTATAGATAGTTATATATCTTTAATGTGCACCCATAGCAATTAGCCCTTATGATCTGTAATAGTCCAAAGCTGTGGAACTTTCCCCAAGAGCTTCAAATTGTAATTTTAAAGTGATAAATTAAGAAACTAGCTAAAACCATAGCTGAAAAATAAGCAACGGCATATTAAACTTCAAGCAGAAAAAAACTTATAAGTTTATGGACCTGGTTCACCATCTAAAAAATATTTTTTGAGGAGAGCTCACCTAATGCAACCATTATACATATGTCTCCATTATTCAATAAATTACATACTTAATAATTAAAAAATAACAAAGTACAGTTAGGGAAAAATAGACAGTGATTAGGCCATTAGCCTAGCATTGGGATGGCCTGAATTCAATTGCAGGTTATAAGGCACAAATTCAGGCCTGAATATAAGGCCTGAATTCAAAAGCAGGTTATAAGGCACAGAAATTTTTAAATCTATTAGGAACATGGAAAAATCTTTAATTTAAGCTACTTTCCTGGTCCCTACTGCAACTAAGCATTTTTTTAAATCCTCTTAGGCACTTGTCTATAATACAGTTATCTAAATACATTTTATGTTCAGCATTTATCTCTGTTCAGAGGGAGTAACTTACACAGATGTGAGTGGTGTAGGGATACAGATTCTTTTGGATCATTCTATCTAAGCTTCTGTTCTTTACCACAATATAAAATTAAAAATGATTCTTTGTTTTCCTAAGGAGTGGCAGAATTAGGTGCATTTAAAAATGCAAGTTAGTTAGGCACCCATGAAAAGGACAGACCTTCAACCAAACTTCCTAGACAAATTGGAATTATTTGAAATATTGAAGGTAAGGACCTAAGTGCAAGCTGCATTTGGTCATCATGACATGACTGCACAGCCTAGGTTATGGTCAGACTATGGAAACATTTATAGCACTCAGTCCACCCATGCACAATGTGAGTGAAAGAGAGTGTCTCTTTTTCCTTTAGGCACTTCATTTGGCACAGATCATCGTTGCTGCTGCTGCTGCTGAGATGAACTATATGAGTCAATATTATTCTTCGTGTACAGTTATTCCTAACGTGCTTATACACACATGCACCAGGGATAGACCCTATCATATCTGTCTAGAATCCAACCACATATTCACTGAACACAGATCCTATTCGTATTTCCCAATTCACTTAACACTTCAGAGAAAGCATTGCTAAAATGCATGTGAATAACAAGAACAGTGTTTCTGAAAGCAATTATCTTATCCCTGTCAGCAAGAGACTTTACTTGCTCACAGCAGTTTTAAAGGATATGCCATCTAAATCCTAACACAATTCAAAATATTCTGTGCTTTAGGCTAAACAGATTTATTGTAACAGCTGGTCAGGAATTTTCAGACTTCACAGTTTTTCTATGGGAAAATTTCAGCTCGTGATTGTAACAGACCAAAATGTTTTGAAAAGGTTGGACTTCTCATCAAAGAAACAAAGCTCCCAACTGAAAATAATAGAGAGCTTAGTGCTTAGACACTTAACTGCAGTGGAAGTTTCCATTCGTGCTTTGATTGGGAATTCTTAGACCTCTGCATCTTTGCTAAATAAGATAACACTTTATGTTATCAGACATGTCAAGCCAGTCTGCTCACCATTACTCCTGCTGATCTTGTCCCAGTTAAAGACTCATAGAGTAGGGATGTGAATCTCAGTTTTCTATTCTAAGGGCCGCTCACCTGTGTGCTGTCATAATCATCCCCATGCACATACATGCTTGCCGCGGTCCCAAATCAGAGTTTGAAATCTTATCAATTTCAGCATTGAATAGCCATACATATCACACTTTTATGCAAATATAAAGTAAACCCAAACCAACTGTTTAATGTTGTGGATACTCAACACATATGCAAGCATACATTCAGGAGCTTTGAAAGTAGAAGGAATCAGCCGAACTTTTAATTAATGAATACTTTGGTCATTGAAGGAAAGCTTCTTGAATCTTCTGATTTATATAAATCACTAAGTTTTCCAAAAAATAAGAAAAAATCTGTCAAATATTCATCTTCCTCAGCTTCACTGTAAAAGAGCTGAGCTAGGCACACTGAAAAAAAATCAATAAAAAGTACATTTTAAAATACTTACCGTTATAGAATCAGTATGAATTTAAAATTAGATTTTAAAAGGCAAGCAAAAACTACACCTACTCTTGAATGGAATAATTTTGAGGGACAGACAATGTATATTTTCCCCTGCCATACCAAGCAGTAAGAAAATATGTTTAGAATAATTTTTTTTTTTTTTAAGAAGGACAGGAGAAAATAGTATGTACAGCACACATAGTGATACAGTAGCAAAAATTAAGGAAATTATGCATTTTACACAGAGAAAATGGGGAAATATATTTTATTCTCCTCTGTAAAACCAAAATGAACAGGAACTGTGGTGAGGTTGCCAGTTACTCAAACCTTTAGCAAAAAAATCAATTCTTTATAAGTCTTGTATGGTAATGAAATGTTCAAGATAAGCAGCTGCTTTAACCATTCATCCAAAAGTGGAGTTTTGTTTTAGACACAAACTAGTTTTCATGGATGTATGCAGAATACTACTGTGCTCTAAAGAAGATAAAAGATACAAAGTGCTTGTCAGTCAACCTGTGCCACTTTCAGTCTGATTCAATTATTAACACACATCATACATTATAGCAGATATAAATTTCTTTGAAACTAGGAAAGCTTCCAATCAGCTACATATTTGGGATATTTCTCTGGTTCACTAAAGGTAACTGACAGGAATAGTTTTAAGACTTTTATCTTGTGTAAACACCAGTTCATACTATTAAGGGAAACAGTAACTTCTCAGTAGTTAAAATTTCATTGAACTCCAAAAGCGAAGTTCTGTTTTAACTACCGTAGCATTACATTTTAATAATTGATGATCCTGAATAATACAGTATTTACACTAGTAGCATTTGTTTCCACAAAGTTTGAAGAAATGCATATTTTGAGTTAGGCATTACAAAAAGGGTCCATTCTTAAATGGCTGTTTACATCTGGCTAAAAAAAAATATCCCATTAATTCTTTACGTGAACACAGCCCATGTTTCTTAAATTTGAGTGTGATAATTTGAGGGTACTATTAGAGGTCATGAACTTCATAGACACTTGTGTTAGATTAAACTTCATTTTCGTAGTCCTAGTGCCCTTTTTTTTCCTTACTCCACTGTAGATGCAAATTCCCAGAAGACATAGTCTATAAGTGATATACTCCTGAAACAATATTTTTCAGTTAGCAGAAGAATCAGCTGCCAGCAAAAAGTTGGCAATAAAGTGATTGATAATGGGTCTACAGTTCCCTAGGGAAGTCCGTCCTTGGACAGTCATATAAAGAAAGAATTGGCAGATTAGTTATGAGATGAGTCACTCACTCTTATCTATTGCAATTACTTGGATAAAATGAGAGGTGAGTCAACAATTTTACCAAGCTGCCTTCCCAACTATACTTGAACTCCATCCCCCTCTTAAAAGACACAGACACCTCAAGGATAGACTGAACAAATCCAGAAAGTTACCAGAAGTTTCGTCCCAGGGAAGGCAGGGACACATAATGTCCTTTAGACTGCTCACTGGTAGAATGATGCTTGTGCCGCTCATGACCGCCCTGACTGTATACCGAGAGGCAGCACAGCCATTGAGATGGTCATGGGCTAATCTGATGTGTATGCTAGTAACAAAGTTAGCATTAATGTTTTCCACACCTTTGTGGAAGGTCTGACATCTGTTGGGAACTATTGCCCATAAAATGTGGTGGTTTGTGGAAAACAAGTTCTGTCCCATCTGTTGAATATACCCATTACACCAATGTCTGTTGTTCCAGAGAAATGAACCTCAGCAGAAGAAGAAGGTCCCTTTCTGTCCCATTTACATCAGCAGAAAAAAAATATTTTTAGATAAGGAGTCAGCATTAAAGAAAAATAATCTTGGAAATAATCTATAGCTCATTATTAAAGTTGCTGGGGTGTGGCATGAAATTCACATTTTTACTTGGTATGAAAAATGTGCTAGTTGATGTAGTCAATGTAAGATTTATGATATCCTTAGCTATTCATTTCCTTCTTACAGTTTTGTAAATAACGTGATACTACCTTAGAGAAAGCAAACAGCTCTCATATTAAAATTATATTTTAATTAATATTAATAGAATAATAATTAAAATATGTTCATAATTAAGCAATTTAAAGGTAAGTCAATTTAAACAGCCAGAAGTGTGCTAGCACCTCAGAAAGCCAGCCGTATCCTGGGCTGCATCAAAAGAAGCGTGGCCAGCAGGTCGAGGGAGGTGATTCTGCCCCTCTGCTCTGCTCTCATGAGACCCCACCTGGGGTACTGCGTCCAGCTCTGGGGTCCCCAGCACAAGACAGACATGGACCTGTTGGAGAGGGTCCAGAGGAGGGCCACAAGAGTGGTCAGAGGGCTGGAACAGCTCTCCTATGAGGAAAGCCAGAGTGAGCTGAGGCTGTTCAGCCTGGAGAAGAGAAGGCTCGGGGAAGATCTTATTGTGGCCTTTCAGTACTCAAAGGGGGCTTACAAGAAAGATGGAGAGAGAGTTTTTACCAGGGCCTGTAGTGACAGGACAAGGCGCAATGGTTTTAAACAGAAAGCGGGCAGATTTAGATTGGACACAAGGATTAAATTTTTGATGATGTGTGTGGCAAGACACTGGAACAAGTTGCCCAGAGAAGTTGTGGATGACCCCTCATTCAGGTGTCGAGGTCAGGTTGGATGGATATTTGAGCAATCTGATTTAGTGAAAGTTGTCCCTGCCCATGGCAGGGGAATTGGACTAGATGATCTTTTAAGGTCCCTTCCAACCCAAACCATTTTGTGATTCTATGATTATGTGATCAATTATGAAACATCAGGAGTGAGAATAGTTGAGCTTGGCTGCTCTAGCATATATGTACTGATGCAGTTTTAAATTATATGGGTACATTACTGTTTTTTCAGCGGTGTCCCTGTTTTGTGAAATGCACAAAATAAATGGTTTTATGTGATAACGTTTTTCTAACAATCCATATTCTCATCATCTTATTTAAAAAATGGTCTCATGACTCACTGTGTGAAATTGAAACTGTGTTTGGAAGACATGCAGAACTTTGTGTGTTCAAACCGCAGGTCCAATTTTTTACTTAATTTTCAATGAAGAAGTTTGCTACAACTATTACAAACCAGACTTGGTGCCACTTGGTTAAGAACAAACAAAGCACAGATTGTGAAGAGAATCCACTTTTACTGTTTTTGAAAGTGAAACTATTGACTCTCTTGGAACCATGCAAAAAGCTCTTTACCTTATGTGACAGAGTCCTAGTAAAATATTTTGTTTCTAAAACTGTATTTTCTACCCCCAGTTACATTCTTAAAGTTCACTGCACTCCTGTATTTCTGGTAGACTTTCAGGAACGTGTAGAGTTATTAATACTTTGTGGTTTGCTTATACCTTGGAAGTTAATTGCTATGTAATTCAGAATAAACTGAAAAAACCCATAGTAATAAAGGTTTTACCAATAAAAAGTCTACAGCTGTTACACCATGGTTTTAAAAGGGGCATTTTTTAGGACTTGGTGTTATAAAAAATTCATTGAATTTATTAAAAAAATAAAAAAGCCATTATGAGATTAAAATATAGTTGTAACCATAATAAACTTGCTCTGTACTTTCTATTAAGTCCCTACATTACCACTCTACAAAGCATATTTTATATATAAATTTATATATATATGTATACATATGTATATAAAGTCTCAGAAAATAATTTATAATCAGAACATAAGTATCAATTATTTTGAAAAAGTCATCCCTGGAAGTCTTTCATGTGAAAGGTGCTAACACTGTCAGCAGTGGGAATAAAGGGAAAAAGAATATGTCAGAAGACACTCTGAGCTAATTTCACAAGTAAGTATTTCAAGTAGATTTTCAGAATTAAGCAGAGGTTTGCATGGAATAAAAGAAATTCCTTGGAAATAAAAAACATCATCTGAGGTCAAGAAATATAATAAAAAAAATAAGAATTTCAAGATGTGAAGCAAAGCTAAAACATTTTCAAGGTGTATTTTAAGATTTGCAGTAAGTCCCTGGCAAAAAAAAAAAAGGAAAAAAAAATTGCAACTGCTATGCAGTAAGAAGGAATAGATAATTTAAATACAGAGAAAAACTGCATAAGCTATTGGCTTCAGTTGAGAAAAAAAGAAGATGGCATTAAGTCTGGAGGAAAGCTGGTAAGGATAATGAAAGTTAAAAGTACACATATAAAAAATAACAATATCAAATTACTGCAGAATAAAAGAAAATAGTGACATGGATGTAAGAAAAAATAATAGAATTTAGTTTAATCAAGAATAACCAACTTTATCTCCCTCTCCTGCAACAAGGTGGCTGACCTGACTTACTAGACAAAAGTAGTTGGGTAGATAATCACTCCAGGGTTAGAGCAATTGATGTAGGATCCCATGAAACATCATTAATGAAGCTAGCAGTAGATTAATGTAGAAATCATTAAACTGTGAGGAACTAGTTGTAGAGATTGAGGAGGATCATGAAGACAGTTAAAAAGGAGAAAAGTAGAAAGGCAGATTGCTAGCCCCAGCCTTACCAAGTCGTGAACTTTGGATATACTAGTGATTTATATCACATCAAAATGTGATGTTGCCATAAAGAAACAGAAGTACTTCTAGGGAAATATCTATGACACAGAACAAGATCCATGTCAGACTTGTCTGAAAATAATTCTGGACACTAGTGTTCAAGAAAGAAGTTGAAACCAGGAAAGGTTTCATAAAATATCTGTGCAGTTGTTAGGGAAAAAGATAGAGTCATAAGCAAAGATTAGTCCAGCTTGGCTGCTTAGTCTAGCAAATCAAAGGTTAAGAAATGATATGGCTGCAATCTATAAATACTTTGGAGGCCAACTGTAGACCAGAAGTTTTTTAAACCAGACTCTGCTGATACAGGATTACATGGATATATACTAGCCATGAATGTATTTAGACTGGGAATACAAACCAAATTTCTGAAGATCTTTCCAATAGAATAATGGGGAAATGTATGTGTCAGAAACACTGATAATTTTAAATTTTTCAAAATAAACAGGTGTAATAGTCCTTACCAAACAGAGCAGTAAACCCAGTGCTCCCAAATAAAAAAAAAATAGGTTGTGAGCTGTTTTCTGAAACAGCAAATTCATATCAATCTGTGGCTGAACCTGAAGTTATATTCTATGTTAAGAAACTGCTTTTACTGGTTAAAGCTTCTTGCCACATTTTCTTAGAAACATAGCTGTTGCATCAGAGCCAAATTATGGTTGTTCATCTCAGACAACAGGCAAAGCAAGCCTGAGATATCTGTAAAAATCACATAGCTATGACCTTTGTTAGTTCAGAATCTGTTTTCATTAAGCATTGCCAAAGCTAAGTAATAGATAAGGAGTGAGTACCTGTGGTGCTTAATATGGCCCCACCAATACACATATAGTTTCCCTTGTTCTTTAAAATCATAGCTCCTTTATGAAATACTCCTTACCTCTGTGTCTAATCCCATGACTCCCTGTGAGTACTTCGACTCCCTTCCTTCCTTCCTTCCCTGGATCAAAAACCTTTCTATGACACGCCAGATGAACTTACTTCTACATGATGGACTGCGTGCTATGCTGTATCTATATTTAATTTTCTGCAACATGGCCAAAGCTTCTTCTGCATCGCAGTGATGGAAGGACCAACATCTCCTGCCTGCATTGCACCTGCTCTGTCCTGCACTCTTGTATGGCGTTCCCCTTTCTCTCTTCTGCCTTCACATTGCTGTAGAATTTATGGGAATAGCCAACTGGATCTGCATAAAGCATAAGCATTCTATTGTATGTATGCAGTGCTCTTAAAATCACAGGACCTTCAGTACACTGTCACATTACAATTTATAGTTAATATACATTTATAGAAGAAATAAAACATAAAGTCACCTCAGAAAAAAGGCCACTGTTTTGGCATTAAAAGCTGCTAATTATTTGACAACTTATCTTGGAGACATATCATATTCAATTTAAGTGAAGGAAAACAGAAATTATATTTAAGATTGGTAATTTTAAGAGTGAATGAATTATCTAGAGCATAAGACCCTCAAACTTTAATAGGAAGTGTCTACTTCTCACAAGCTACTTCAAAAATTATACAATAATATTTTATTTTTAAAATTATTCTGTCTTCTAGGGAAATCACCACTTAGCTGATTGAAGATATCTCCAATGTCAGAGGTTTTTAAGGATGAAGCATTAGCAACAGCATGTTTTGAAAAGTTATTAATAAATCTTTGGCAATTCTGTCATGATTTTTAGGAAGTAAGCTTCACCTTCTTCAAGAATATCTATATATTAAGATTTATCATAGCAAATAATTTATTATAGCATTCCTAGTTTAATATTTATTATTATTAATAATAATAATTGATAAAACCTTTTACAACAGACTGATAAATTATTACATATTGCAGCTATGTCTACATAAATCTTGTCAAATGTGGAAAGTTATAAATGAAGCCACAATTTCAGAGGAAAATGTTATGTATGTTTGTGAAATTCAATTTTTTTAATTTTTTTTTTTTCAAATCAATAAGGAAAATCCAAGCTCTATATTTACTGAAATGGGCATTTTTCACCTTCTTTGCAAAAGGAGAGATTTTGACCTTCCTGATCCCTAAGACATAGCTGTGCTAACCATTGCTGAAGTTCATAAGAGGCCTAGGACACACATTGCTTAATTCTTCTGGTTTATCAATAAGGCTAGGATTAAAAAGACTTTGTTTATACAAAATTGAAGAAAAAAGCGGTGTAAAACAGGATAACACACTGTTTTGGAAATTCTTGTTTTTCTTACAAATAGCCTAGTGAATCATTTTCTGGCACATTAATTAACAGTTGAACAATGTTTCTATAGCTCCTTATGAATACCAACAAACAGCAAAATTATTTTTAAAGTCAGAGAAACAAATGATGTTTTTTCCTAGCTGAAGAATTGCCTTGTAGAAGTGAAAGCATCAGGAATAATGTGCATGAAACTTTTGTTATTGCTGTTATTATTGTTATAAGTCAAGATGGAAAAACTCATAAGTCTTAGAAATACATCATCTAAGCTGGTCAGCAAAATTTAGGTCAAGTCAGTAAATGAGTCTCCATGATTCACTATATCCTTCCAGATGTTTCTGATAGAAGACAAAATATATTTTGCTGCTACCTAGAACTGTCAGTCAATATTATTTCCAAGGTTGATTTTACATTAGTGGTAAACAGAGGATAGATAGAGTTATATTTCAGTGTGAAGTCAGACTGTTGGTGCTGACTGGGATCTTTTGACAATTTTGCATTGTTAACTGAATTAGATGCCTAAAAATTTTAATCTGTCTATTTTTTCAACCTATTATTACTGTTCCAATCAAACTGGAAATGTTTCTCCAGCTGTCAGAGCTTCTAATCAAATGCTGCATAAGAATCACTGAAAGAATCACAGACAATTTTAAAAGAACAAAAGATGCCTTTATCTCCCTAATGGCAAACACTGACAAATGAAAAGGAATGTATAAAACATTGCACAAACTTCCACAATCACACACAATCGGGGGGGGGGGGGGGGGTTTTTTTCTTAAATCG
>NW_010973034.1:4680105-4742852 GCF_000737465.1 Haliaeetus leucocephalus
GGGGGGGGGGGGGGGGGGGATTTCATCTAAATCTCTATCTGGCAATCAGTTTATGCTCTGAAGCAGGATAACTAATAACATTTCTTCACTAATATTTCAGCTGATGTCCAATAATGGCTATTGATTTTCTAAAAGAAAAATAAAAACTAAATATAGCTGCTACTTTTGGGTAGCAAACTGCCTCATCACATTGTCCCAGTTTGCTAGAGCAGTTAAAGCAGATTTTTCTCCTGTGTGAGGAACGTCATGATTTGTAAGTTCTCTGATACAATAATTACTGAAGACAAATATGACTTCTCATGGGGTAAAGAAAGCAGATAAAAGGAGGGTGGGGAGTGAATGTTTCCCTAAAGGTGCATCTATATCAGCTTTTCTGAAATGTCCACTGACCATATTGTGTCTCATGTTGCAAAGTGGTCGTGAAGGGTACAAATTCCTTCGGATGAAACTCCATGAAAATGCTATCCAGAATACAACCAGTCCACAGAACAAGACCAGATCTTGTTGAAATAAACCTTCTAGATATGCACAGTCAGGACATTTGTTCCCCTCTACCAACTGCTCTGCTTTGCAGGCCTCTTTCCATTAGATCATGGTCTTGCTAATATGGACATAGCCTGTATGAGCAACTAGAAGATCCATACTCCAGTCTATTACAGGTGTAACCTGAGCAAGTCTTTCAGGTAAAGCTGTTTTTCTTTTTTGGAGGTACACCCCACATATATGCTGGATGGTATTGAAGAAACATAATCAACCACACTGACGCGGGGGGGAGAAAGGGAAGGAAAGAAACTTAACTATTAGTTACAGGAACAAACAACAAGAAAAAGAAAAAAAAAATTCCTGAGGAGAACAGCATGACTACTTATCTGATAACACTGTTGGTTTTTTTCAATTGTTTAGAGTTTTTCGCTCACTCCAACGTTGTCAAAACCACTTACCAGGATCCTATCTTCAAATTCACAGCACTTGTCACATCCCCAGCCCAATATGAAATTTTAAACACATTAGGCTTCTGTCTGTTCTTGTGTAAGAGAAAATTTTCCAGCTCCATTTGTCACATTTAATAAACATAATCTAGAAAATGGAGGAAATAAGAAGTCTTGTCTGAAGGCACCATCCTGAGGAGGTTAACCAGAAACAAGTGAGTCAGCAGTGCAAGAAACATAAACTGATCAAACATACCTGGGCAATTAAAGATGATAAAATCAGTGACTGGAAATCAGTACAAAAGTAGTGGATAGAAAGGTATGATCAAGAGAATTTTCTCTATAGTCTTTACAAAAATATTTCATCCTCAGATTTTACATGGATTTTATAGAAATCAAAATAATATCTCCATGGAAGTCCAAAGGTTTTGCATTCAAACAAGAATTTTGCTTAGGGTGAGAATAATTAGTGAGAAAGGCTGTCTCTGGGTGTTTGTGTGCTTTTCTGTGTATGTGCACGTATGTGTGTGCATGTGTATGTATGTCTATGTCGAATCACTAAGGAATTAAAATGGATTCAGAAATAAAAACTTGAGAATGAGCTTCCAAAGGATAAAAATCCTTTTTTTGCAGATATCATAGAAAGCCATTTAATAACCTTCTAGGATTAAACTCTCTCTTTTCCTGTAGAAATAGCTCAAAATCTATCAAGAAACCTATGCTCTTAACACATTATTGACTCTGGGGTTAGTTCAGCATCTTGATGGAAAATAATTCTCATACTCCCTTATTAACAAATCATATCCAAAGTTTCTTTATATTAGAAAAATATTCTGCAACCTCTAATCCCTTATTTTGGACATATCATGGAATCACAGAATGGTTTGGGTTGGAAGGGACCTTAAATATCATCTAGTCCAAGCAGCCTGTCATGGGCAGGGACATCTTTCACTAGATCAGATTACTCAAATATCCGTCCGACCTGACCTTGGACACCTTGAATGATGGGTCATTGTGAGAGACTGAATTGTCATCTCAAGCTGTCTGTCTCAAAGATTGTTAGGTGTGAGAGACTGGACTGTCATCTCAAGCTATTCATCTCAAGGATTGTTACTGTTTATCTTGAGCCTTTTGTCTCTGAGACGGCCTGTCTAAGCAGGACATTCCTCCATCCATAAGGACAATTACTAGGCCACTGAGGCATCCAGGAGAGGAAACGGGCTGGAGCCGACAAGCATGCAAGAATGTGGAGGCTACCATTCTCACAGAAACTGTAGTCTTTGAGATAAGATACTGGTTTCTAGTGTTGATCACGCGAAGGTCTTGTGACAGACGAAACCTGCAGCGCATGAACAGTGCATGAACAGTATGTATGTGCATACATCATCGAAATATGCCCTATAAAAAAACGTGGAGACAACTGTGGTGTGCACCCACCACCAAAGAATTGAAGACTGAGGAAAACAGGCCGCTGATGGATCCATGGTGGTAACTATCTTTGCAACTCTGTCCCAACTGCTTGCTTGATTTCTGCCTTTTCTTCCATTCTATCCTATCGCTAATAATTTCTTCTTTTGATACTTTTGATGATAAAAGCTCTTTTGGGTATATGGTATTTGACCTCGTTTCTGTCTTCATCTCGCCCTTGGATCATATCAAAACTTTCCCCGACATTGGATTGGGACAGTCATCCACAACTTCTCTGGGCAACTTGTTCCAGTGTCTTGCCACACACATCATCAAAAATTTAATCCTTATGTCCAATCTAAATCTGCCCGCTTTCTGTTTAAAACCATTGCCCCTTGTCCTGTCACTACAGGCCCTGGTAAAAACTCTCTCTCCATCTTTCTTGTAAGCCCCCTTTGAGTACTGAAAGGCCACAATAAGATCTTCCCCGAGCCTTCTCTTCTCCAGGCTGAACAGCCTCAGCTCACTCTGGCTTTCCTCATAGGAGAGCTGTTCCAGCCCTCTGACCGCTCTTGTGGCCCTCCTCTGGACCCTCTCCAACAGGTCCATGTCTGTCTTGTGCTGGGGACCCCAGAGCTGGACGCAGTACCCCAGGTGGGGTCTCATGAGAGCAGAGCAGAGGGGCAGAATCACCTCCCTCGACCTGCTGGCCACGCTTCTTTTGATGCAGCCCAGGATACGGCTGGCTGGGGCTGGACGCGCACACTGCTGGCTCATGTCCAATTTCTCCTCCTCCGGTTCTCCAAGTCTGTCCCTGCAGGGCTGCTCTCAATCCCTTCATCCCCCAGCCTGTGTTGGTACCAGGGGCTGCCCCAGCCCAAGTGCAGGACCTTGCACTTGGCCTTGCTGAACCTCGTGAGGTTCGCCTGGGCCCACTCCTCCAGCCTGTCAAGGTCACTCTGGATGGCATCCCGTCCCTCTAGTGAATCACCTGCACCACTCAGCTTGGTGTCACCTGCAAACTTGCTGAGGGTGCACTCTATCCCACTGTGTCATTGAAGAAGATATTGAATAGTAATAGTTTTGAAATCTTCTATATTGACAAGAAATTAACTAGTGTGAAGAACACAGATCGGGCTAGCATCAGATGACTATAGCAAACAATGCTTACTGCTGGATAATTACTTACTTAAGTATACATGAAATATTAAGTTATAGTAAGTGGACTAACTGGAAATAAATAGCCCTAAAAGTGGCTTCATCCACCTAATTTCTTTTATTACTATTCATCCCTTTTTAAATGAAAACATCTTTAATTAGCTGTGTATTCATTTAAAACACTTGTCCTGGTTTCAACTGGGATAGAGTTAATTTTCTTTCTAGTAGCTGGTATAGTGCCCTGTTTTGGGTTCAGGATGAGAAGAATGTTGATAACACACTGATGTTTTCAGTCATTGCCAAGTAGTGTTTAGACTAAGTCAAGGGTTTTTCAGCTTCTCATGCCCAGCCAGCAAGAAGGCTGGAGGGGCACAAGAAGTTGGGAGGGGACACAGCCAGGACAGCTGACCCAAACTGGCCAAAGGGGTATTCCATACCATGGGACATCATGCCCAGTATATAAACTGGGGGGAGTGGGTCTGGGGAGGGGAAGATCGCTGCTCAGGAACTAACCGGGCATTGGTCGGCAAGTGGTGAGCAATTGCATTATGCATGACTCATTTTGTGTATTCCAATCTTTTTATTATCATTATTATTGTAATTTTATTATTGTTATTCTTATCTTTATTAGCTTCTTCATTTCTGTTCTATGAAACTGTTCTTATCTCAACCCATGAGTTCTACTTTTTTTTTCTTTTTTTTTCCAATTGTCTCCCCCATCCCACTGGCTGGGTGGAAAGTGAGCGAGTGGCTGCATGGTGCTTAGCTGCTGGCTGGGGTTAAACCACGACAACACTGAGATTTTTATAGCCTTTAGGCTTCCAACTTCTCTTTGTAATGCAGTTTTCAGAAATACAAAATAAAAATGTCTTAGCTTGGGTTTTTCATTCCATAAAGGTCTCCTCAACTTCTCTGAATGTATATTCTTCACACCAAAATTTTTTGCACTATTGGCAGACAGAACACCATCTATGAATGAGGCACTACAGGATAAACAGTAGACAAAATGGTAGAAGTTGAGTGACAGCACAAAAACCAGTTGCTGAGTATTCACGAGTATTCGCACAAGTTACATTACAGAACACTAACCAATTTTGAGTATACGGAAGACATAAAGAAAGTTAAAACAGACTTAAGCTCCATGAAACTCATTGAAAGTTGTGTTTAAACTACTTGCAGTGACTAATGATAATGAAGTACATCTAAAGCAATTACAAAAGCCTACTAAGGCTTTGCTTTTATGTCTAAAAATAATGCCCAAAAAAGCAATATCAAAACCATCTTATGAACTGCAGAAGCACATTAGCAGAAGGAGGTGAAACCTTTGCACAGTAAATACTAACATGCACATTGAATCTAGGAGTCTAATATGGAAAAAAAAAAAACAACAGAAAAAGATTGTTCACCTTCAACACTGGCTTTCTCCTTTAGTTTCCTTCACCTCCAAATTTGTTCTTTTTTATGCTTCCATTTTAGTGCTTTCAGAGCTTTATATTATATGAAGGCACCATAAAATCAATATTTCTGAAATAATAGGATTAGAGGCAGACTGTCTGGCTTTGGTTCCATGAGGTACTGTATTTAAAAAAAGAAAAAAAAACTACAGTCAGATTTATTAAAAATGTTCAGGTCCCTTGCAGAATCACTTTATATGTAGGCATACACAAAGATTATCTAGGGCGATAGCAGTGAGTCCTGAGATATCAGTCTACATCTTTCCTTGGCTAATATATCCAAGTTTCTATTTGTACTGGCCAATCTAATTTCTTCAGTGTAGTACAGACATGGAATAACATAAACCACAGGAACATGAAGCAGATAGAGATTCTAGAACTTTCTAGTGTTAGAAATCCTCAAAATCCGTGTATATCAATAGAAGCTAATAATGAGGAAAATTTGCACATACTGTTTTTCAATGTATTTACGGAGCATAGGTGAACATAGCAGGACCAGGATGGTACAGCCACCACAAAATTTATATGTAAGTAATGAAGACTTTAGGTAAAAATCCAGTGGAAAGTCAGATAATGTTGACTGGTTCAGATACTGACTCACAAACATGTAATGGCTAAGACGCAAAGAGGAATAGAAGAAGGTATTGTGCTTTCATCTGAAGAAGGCAAAAAAATGTGAAGACTAATGGATGCTTAATCTAAACACAACTAGTTTTACTTAATTAGTTCTTTATGAGCTTGAAGTTTGGAAAGCATCCTATGCCATTACAGTCTAAAGGAAAAGGATGAAATGGAAGATAAGAGCTTCAGGACAGCCTTGCTTAGTGTGTGACTAACAAACAAGGGAGAAAAAAAGGAGTGAAAAGTTACTGAGGAAACAGAAGAATCATAGAATACCAAGTTGGAAGGGACCTCAAGGATCATCTGGTCCAACCTTTCTTGGCAAAAACATGATCTAGTCAAGATGGGCCAGCACCCTGTACAGCTGAATCTTAAAAGTGTCCAACGTTGGGGAATCCACCACTTCCCTGCAAAGATTGTTCCAATGGCTGACTGTCTTCATTGTGAAAAATTTTCCTCTTGTGTCCAATCAGAATGTCCCCAGGAGTAACTTGTACCCATTACCCCTCATCTTTTCCATGTGTCACCTTGTAAAAAGGGAGTCTCCATCTTCTTTGTAGCCACCCTTTAAATATTGGAACGTGACAATAAGGTCTCCCCTTCTTTTCTCAAGGCTGAACAAACCCAGTTCTTTCAGCCTTCCCTCATACGGCAGGCTTCCTAGTCCTTGGCTCATCTTTGTGGCCCTTCTCTGGACCCTCTCCAGCCTGTCCCCATCCTTTTTGCATAGCAGGGACCAAAATGAACACAGTATTGCAGGTGTGGCCTGACAAGCGCTGAGTAGAGGGGGATAATGACTTCTTTCTCTCTGCTGGTGATGTCCTTGTCGATGCAACCCAGCATCCTGTTGGCTTGCTTTGCCGCAGCCGCACACTGTTCACTCATACCGGGCTTGTTGTCCACCAGGACCCCCAGGTCCCTTTCCACAGAGCTGCTCCCCAGCCGAGTAGATCCCAGCCTGTGCTGCACTCCTGCATTATGTTTTCCCAGGTGCAAGACCTAATGCTTGTCCTTCTTGAACTTCCTCAGGTTCTTGTTAGCCCGCTCTTCCAGCCTATCCAGCTCTTCCTGCAGGGTGGCTCTCCCTTCCCAAGTGTCCACTGCCCCACTCAGTTTGGTATCATCAGCAAACTTCATCAGGGTACACTTGACCCCATCATCCAGATCACTTATGAAGATATTACACAGCGTTGGGCCCAGGATCGATCCCTGGGGGACCCCACTTGTGACAGGTCGCCAGTTTGAAAAGGAGCTACTTACCACCACCCTCTGGGGGTGGCCTCAGGGATTCCCCACCCACCGCACAGACCACTTGTCTAGACCGTAACGCATCAGTTTCTCCAGGAGGAGGCTGTGGGAAGCCATTCCAAAAGCCTTGGAGAAATCCCGGTAGACACTGTCCACCGCTCGCCCCACATCAACCGAGCAGGTTACTTTGTCGTAGAAGGAGGCCAGGTTTGTCAAGCACAATTTGCCCTTGGTGAATCCGTGCTGGCTTTTCCCAATCAATTGTTTCTTTTGACTTGCAATAGCCCTATATATTAAGCATTCAGTCTGTAGTCAGCAAGCATCTTTCAAGATATTCACTGGTAAGCAGAGTTACCCTTTAAAATATTTACTATTTTTCAGTGTTGATAATATTCATATACCCACAGTATGTTCATATATAACGTCAAACATAGAAAAGATATGGAAAACTAATAATTTGATTCTTTCTGATGCCTTAAGACTTACTTTCTTCACAAATAATATTATTATTAAAAAACGAGTAACTTACTTAAAGAGATCAGGAGAGGCCCTCCAGTTCATTCCTCTCAAATCTTTTAAATACAGATAAGGTTCAAAACTGCGGTTTAAATTTTGGGAAAGATTGGTAAGTATTCAGTTCATCTCTTAATGACAAGAGAAGAACTCAAAAGTCAGCTATGAATGTTAGCTTTAGAACCTGCAGGGTAAAAGGGGGAAGAATAAAGAAACACAGCATACCTCACCTTTTTCCCCTGAAATGTTAAACATTTTTCACATACTTACGGAAACTTATTTTACAAAGTTTTTTACAACAGGAAAATAGTATTTTTGTGTTGTAATCTTAGCAACTCTATGGATAAGTTGGTATTGTACAATGACTTCTCTTGAGCATAACAGAATCTCTTAACAATGCTAATGAAGAAGCCCATGTTAATGAATGTTTGCTATATAATTGGCACCAACAACTGTACCATTGTCTGAGCCATACCGATGAAATTTAAATTTATAGAAATGACAGCATTTTGTCTATAAATGCTTCTGAAATTTCATGACCTTGCAGAATTCTATATGATGGAATTCCTGAAGTACAAACTTCAGTGCTTTTGCACAATATTCAAAAATCAGATGAGCAATAAGATTTAAAGACAAAATGAGCTGACAGACTCATTTAAGTCACACCAGTCAACTCCTACATGTTGTGTTTAATGCAATCTGTTTTGCATTCTTTAGCTGCCAGAACTTTTCATATTAGCAACCAAATGATTATAATTGAGGGACATCAGTAACATTCTAGTGCAGCCTATGGGTTAATACAGTTTGTCTTAAACAACTACAAAACATTGGTGTTCTCTCTCACCATTTTTGTGCTTCAAATTTGTATTTTTGATCCATGGACTACACTAGAAACTCAGCTGGGAAAGCCCTTTGTACAGATTAGATGAGCGACTGCTGCATTTACTGCTCAGTCAAGCACCAGAACATACACCCTTAAAAGAGATTCATCAAAACTGTGATTGTTCAATGCAACAAGGTGCAGAAAAGAAAGCAAGAGAAATCTGTGGGAGAGATCTAAATCTGAGCAAATATCATTCCAGACTTTGTATTAGAAAGCAATTTCAGTAGGATAAATTAAAGACAAACCACAGGTTATATCTAATCTCATATGATAAAATATAAATATTTCATTATTTTGTTTCTGCAAAAGGAGTCTTATAGTCTACCTACAAACAAAATATTTAGTTCTGTGAAATAGACTTCTTAGCACTCCCCTCGCCCTAATAAATAAATAAATAAATAAATGCACATTTGTATTGAGAGGAAAAAAGGTACTCTAATGCTTTATGGCAATGTGAGTGTAAGGATTTTTCCATTTAAAGTAACTGATTTGGCATGCTTGATACCACTGAACATTATGACTTGGTATAGCAAACTTTAAAAGACTCAGTTTCTAAAGTGTTAAGGATTCAAAGATTCAGACCACAGTTGAATGAGGAAATTTGTTACCTGTGTTTTTAAAGTACTGTAGAAACTTTGTACAGGTAAAAGCAAACAGGAGTTTAAGGGTAACAGGTTTCTCTGGATAAGAAAATACTTTAAAACTCTGTAATAATGATCGCATTTGTGCATATGGTGTACTCAGCTGTATGCATTTCAGAATAATTTTGGCACCAAAATAAGCTTTTCCTGAATCTTTTTTCAGACAGATTTCTGCTATTAGAGATACATCAAGAGTACTATTTACATCAAGAATTATGGACTATCCAGTCACAGCTGTGATTAGCAGGAACTACCTGTAATTTTAATATAGGTTTTAAGCTCATCTTAAATTTTGGTATAATCTAGGTTTAAAATATCTAAATCCTAATTTTCAGTGCAGAGGAGGAGTGGTCTTGAAAATTATGTCAAGATAAAGCAGCACTCTTCATTAATTTACAAATTTAAAAAAAAATTAAATAGTTTCATGACCTTGTCTATAATTAACACCAGAAACTTTCAGAAGTCTATTTTCTCAATTGAGGGGTTACGTATGAAAACGAAACACCAAATCTAGTATGGAAAGAAGATAGTTATATTTAATTTAACTGTGGTAACAGGTGCAACATCTGGAAGGCCAGAAGAATGTACTGAGTGACTTCCAGATGTTGCAGGTATGGTACACTTGAGTGAACTTGGCAATGTACATACTGAAGTGGATTATAATCCTAAACCAGATTTTTAATTAAAATTTAACTAAAGAGTGGACATGGACTTTTCAGTATTGTGTGGCTTTCTGTGGAACAAACCTATTAAAATGAAAAGGCCAAGGTACTCAATGACTTCTTTGCCTTGGTCTTTACTGGCAAGAATTGTCTTTACTGGTAAGGCTTGCCTTTCACAATTCCAGGCCCCTGAGGCCATTGGGTAAATCTGGAGCTAGAAAGACCTTCCTCAGGCAAGTATGTCTCAGATGAGTCAATCTACCTTAATAAGTCTCCGCCTTCTGTTACAACTACTTTCTCTGCTAAACCTTTATCCAAGCAGAGTAAGAAAAGCAGACCTAACTTCAGACATATCTTTCCAGAAATTGATATCTCATTGGACAGTTTAAATATAAAAATATACACCCTTAATTTGCACAGGAGTTTGAAACCCATATGCAGTCTAGTGTCTAGACTAAATATGTGTTTAATTGCTCTAAAATAATGATGAATAGAGCTAAAAATAATAGTTTTAGTCTCAAATACAAGATTGTTAAGAATGACAACAAACTCTGATGGATTTGTATTATCAGATGCATCTCCTTACCAAGTTTCTGGAACTACCTACTAACATGTCATGATACAGTAATTGTCCGCCAGCCAAGATGATGAACCAGTCAGAAAAGGAAAAAAAAAATATTTTACCAGCCACAAAACAGATCTTTCTCTCAAAGTGAAAGACTGATTCAGAGCACTAAATACAGCTATTTAAGATTCACACTAGTGAAACAAAGACCAGGCATCTCCTTTGTTGTAACAATCATGTCATAGGAAAAATGCAGCAGTTGAGAGCTGTAAATCAGCATCTCTGGCTGCAAAATTTAAGATAAGGGGTAAAGTTGCACTTTGACTAATTACTCAGGAAATTTTACAAGAGTTAAGTATATTTACAGACAAAGTTGTAATGTTCTGGTCTTGCTAAAGCAGGAATTATCTTTCACGAGAACATGACACTTCTTGCATGGCTCCAAAATTCTGGTAGGTTACCTGTTAACTGCAGAAGGAGGTATTTCTTCCACTGTGATTTTTGTCCATCAAGTCAAAATGATCTAGCTGACAGAAAATGTCTCTGTGCAGGCCAGAAAACCTGGAACCACTTAAATCAATGGGAGTTTTACCCATATGAACAAGATTTCACTCCAAATGTACATTCTCATCATGGCTAAAATGCTCTGTCTTGGATGCCCAGCAGCCTCAGGGTGCTCCTCCTATATCAAACTAACAAAGTTTAGCAAGAAGTCTGATTATTTTTTTGGTTGGACTCAGATGTGATTTAATGTTGTTTCTTCTCCCCTTTTCTTATCTACAGCCAGAACGATCTGTGAAGCACCTGATATATTCCATGTACCACAGAGTTTTGTATTACTTTGACCTTTTCAATATTCTGTACTTTAAGTGGTTAAGCCGTTCTATGGTTTCCGTACAGGTTAGCTGCCTGCAAGTAGTTGAGGAAGAAACGGGGTGGCAGAGAGCATCCTGTAGCATTTGTGAACACTGAAAAGGTCAATGCCGCATAGAGCACTTTGAAGCATTAGAGAATGTAGAAGGCAACAAAATCCCCCTGTTCTTCTCATCTGGTAAATGCTGTGATGTGAACAGAAAATGCCACCACATTAGTAACTTATGGCTATCATGATGATTGCAAATAGTTTTATATACTCATACTGTGGTTAAAATTGTGTGGGTTTTCGTTTTTTTTCTTCATTGAACCTGATAAACAGATGAGTAAAATGCCTGGTAGAAAAATCAAACTAAAATATCGTGTGATTAATACTGGCTTAACCTGCATGAACATTTTAAAAAGCAGTTTTCAAAGGGTAAAATAAATTAGCATCCTGTGAAATGCATTAGTAATGTTATTACGTTATTATTCTTTACAGAAAAATACTTAAAGGATATTACCTTCCTACTGAATCAGTCCCATACTGCTATCTAGAATATTCTCAGAGTCTCTTTTTTTTCTCCTTCCTATGCAGTGGAAGAACATCTTTACCAATGCAACCCTGGAAGTCCTACATTTCCTCTTGTAGTGTTGGAACTGTCCTATTTTAAAATAATCTCATTCAATATAGCATTGTGTGATAATTCAGAGTGCAATATTGTAAATTTAAGCATCCCTTACATGTAGCTTTATAACTTTTTACTTTCATCAAAGCACAGTTACAGGAAATGTGGATACAAGAGTTCCCAAGAGTCATAAATATTACAGGAAATCCAGCCCTTGACTAGATAGTCTGCATATCTATGAAACAGTAACAATACAATATTTCAGCAATTTCTTAATACTTGGAATTTGGGACCAAAATTATTTATCAAGGAATATCAGGTACAGTTTCCAATTTCAGATATTAAGTTGAATAAATAAGCATGAAGATGAACAGATTAAGTGCTATAAGCCATGAACAGAAGTAGTTCTCAAGGGTCCTGATACATCATAATTAATTTTTAAGCACATTATGTTGTTTTCCTACTGGATACCTTGAGATAAAGTGGAAGGTGGCACTGGTATTACATAAAAAAGGAGTAATTTTTTTTTTTTTTTCTGTAGTTGAAGAATTTAACATGAGCTGTCAATCTTGTTATGGAGACACAATTCTACCATTGGTGGCAACAGATTTCTGTTTTCAGATTCATGCTACTTTGTAATAAGAAGTAGCTGAGGATAAGACTAGTGAATATATGCTATTGAGTTTGTAGCAACAACAAATTATGGAGAGTTCAGTTCCAATAGAACTGGTGAGAGGTTTACTTTATTTTGCTTGTTTGCCTTTCCTGAAAGAAAACATTTAACTTTCAGATTTAAAACTTGGGATGTGGATATTTATGCTGTGATGATAAATCACAAAAAAGAACACCTCTTTTTAAAATGGATTTTTTTTATAAGAAAAATATTTACAACAGAACCATAACAAATAAAAGCCATTAAAACATTTTTTTAAATGACCACCAGTTCAAAAAAATATGCTGATACAACAAATGCTTTCTGGTGACATGGATTCAGGTCTTTATTCACAAATAAACATGAGTTATTGATTTCATGCTATTTTGTTACTTGTGAGAAGTAAAACATAATGCAAGGCAACCTGTTCTACTGACAGTCTTTGGGTAAGGATAGAAGTGTCAAAACATTTTCACAGTGAACAACATCAAATGCCTGAGTAAGGTGAGGAGATGTTTGTGAACTCTCTGCACACAGTGAAGTCCTGAGCAGTTCCAACAACCATCTTCATGAACAGTTACACAAAACCTTTATATGCAGCTTAAACAATTATAAAAGCAGTGACTGATTGGTTCAACAGGGTTGCTAATGAAAACCCATACTCCAGGATTAATAAATGTAATCCATGTAAACAAGAAAACCAACTTTATGCTTTCACTCTGATCTTCAGTTTTGGAATACCTCTAGAGTTTAAGTTACCAATAATTCATAACAGGACTATTCAAAGTTGGGGAGGTGGGAAGGGGTGGGGGTGGGGCATGGGGGAGGCAGAAAAAAGGCAATTGCTAGTTCAATTTCTTCAAGAAACTGACCAAGCATGGTTTGGTCTAACAACTCTTTTGTGGGTTAGTTAATGTGCAAACAAGGATCCAGTCAATTTGATCTTCTAAGCTGACAGGCATCCAGGAAGGGTCAAATGAAGCACCAAGTTTTGAAAAGAGAAATTGAAAAATACTGAGTTAGATTTTACAAGGCCTAGACACATTAGTCAGGATATTGAGAATGAAGGCTACTAAATTTCTTTCTGTACACCCTCTGATCAAACACTGTGTTGGTGAAATGTTGGTTTACAATTGACCAACATGCCTGATATGATTCTTGTATATACACATATATAAAGGCCTGGCACCAAAGGGAAAGGTGAACTAAAAGATCTGAGACACCAGCTTTTTCTACAAAATGTTGCCTGAACAAAGCTGGAAGGAGTTTAGGGGACCAAAGGCACAGGGTAGGAGGAAGAAGATTTCTTCTGATAGGCATAGAAATCATGGGTTTTTTTCAAATACTATTTTATTATTCTTGTAAAGTTCATATTATTTACAAGTCTAATAAATAATCTTATTTGGGTGGAAAACAACATGTCATTTCCAATAAGAAATAAGCCATAACAGGCAGATTATTATCCCCAATAAAAAAACCAAGATCTTTCAGTAGTGGAAAACATCAGAAGTCTTAGCATTTGGATGAAACACATTGATTGACTCATTTGACGTTGTTGAAAGGCCATACATGGTGGTGGGGAACCCTGGAACTGCACCAGCCAACTATCTGATTAAGAATGGAGCAGAAGTTTAAAAGATCTGATGGTCAATATACTTCCAGGCAAAAGTCTGGAGGGTTTACAGACTGGCATGTTTCCCCATTGAGGAAGCCAGCAGTTTTTTAGAGTGTCAGGTATACATATAAACTATTTTTTAATATGTTTTCTGCCAAATGCTTTTGTTCAAAGAAACAAATCCTTCAATTTGTGCAAGCTGTCTCACAGACTGACATTATTTTGGTGCTGCAGAAAATACTGTAAGTACTGACAGAAGCTGGATCCTGCAGACTGAATGGAGGAATTCAGAGGTTACTGGAGAACTAGAGGGAACCTTTAAGGGACAATTTCAAGTAAAAAAGCATTTATCAGAATAACCATGTAAATTCTACCGTAAATATATGCTTTCTCATTCCATCTTCCCTTAATGCCATTCAGTGAACTTACAACACTTTCCCAAGACCATCTTTTGTTTTATTCTACCATTTGATTCCTCAGGTACAGATAAGAGCTACATATTAATCACAAGAAGTAAACAGAATGGGCTTATTTACAGGATTGCTCTACTTAAGGTGTCATTAAATGTTCTAATAAAACAAAAGCAGAAATACTGTATACATTTCCCTTACTCAGTTTCCTTATCATTCAGAAATGTTGTTGGTTTTAAAGCAGTTTCCTAAGGTTCTGGGGATCATTTCTGAAAAAAATTTCCCTTATTTTAAAAATAAAAAAATGTTTTCCTGAATATTTCACAGAGTTAACTTATTTAGAAAAGACCTTCACTCATTCCCTGTGCTACAAAAGCACAATCTGACAAGTCATGTGATTCGTAATGTATTTCTGAATTTTCTGCTGACAGTGCTAGCATGATGCAGTCATGCTCCAGTCTCCAAATAGTACTGCTAAAAGACAAATTTTAGCACTAGTTATTGAGGAATTTCTTAGATATAAGAGGTATTCCAATAAAGAATATCACTGGCAAGACTATGCTTACTTAATCTTGGATACAGCATAGAAAATGTCCACTGATCATGGTGAGAAACCAATTTTAGAAGCAGAGCAGATGAATAAGTTTTCTATAAACAGTGTTAAGTATCCCTTGCTTATTAACGTCAAATTATAGCAACAGAGCCAAAGAACGTATGAAATATATAGTACATGTATAGTTACTACAAGAGGAAAGTAGTAACATCAGTGTTAGGGTATACAAACACTTATATTTGTCTAACTGAGGAAACTACTAGACACGAGAAACTGCTAAATCTAGCAAATAAGAGAGAGACGCCTTTTATATCTATGCAAAAGGCACAGCTAGAGAAGTAAGGGATGGCTTGGCTTTGCAGCTGGTTAAGGGTCAGTTATGTGAGACACAGCTAAATTTCCCAGATAATTAGAGATAAACACTGGGGGCTTTGGGGGAGGTAAATCTCACAAGGCCCACGGCATCTACGTATATGTACAACACACTCATGTCATGTCATGTCATGTCATGTCATTCAGTAATATCATAAAAGAGTGGTAATGGTACCAGAAATACCAAATCTGGGTATAGATATAGCAAAACAAGGACCAATGTGGAAAAAGTAATTAGGTGTAGGTTGTTTATTTGGGAGAAGACAAGATTTGAGAAAGGAAGGGGTCAAACTGGTTGGTTTAGCAGCAAGAAAAAGTATAATATGGGAAAATATAAAATGAATGATAAAAATGGGCTGTTGAGTGTGAGCAAGCTGCATGCTCTCTTTTGCATTTATACAGATGCAAGTACAGACACTGCTCTGGGGTGATGTGTATCTGCTCCTCTGACCAGGGCTCTATGGGGCTGGAGGGACACCAGCTCTGTTAGATACCACCAGAGTGGGCTCCAGTGGGGCAAGAAGGAGAACACCCCTGGACCTCCAAGTCCACCAGGACTTGGGTTCCCTCAGCGCATGAATAGAATGACTCATCCTCTGCAAGGCTGTTATTGCAGGCTCAGCAGATGTCTGTTTTTCAACAGAAAGGCGAGATCAGCATATATGTTTCTGCAGTACATGTATATGCATAGGGACAAGGAAGTTTTCATTCTGTCTTTTAAACTACAGTTTATAAAGCAGTACTGGCATTAACCTTCAGGAAGAAGATGAAAACTGTAAACTACAGTGCCCTTTGCATAACTACAGCACTATTATTAATGATGTAAAAATACCTACACAGTACTTCAAACCTGTTTGGCTACTGTATCAGAGAAATAACTATGTTGCAAAGGAAAAAACACATTAGTGAAAAAACAAATGTCAGTTTTCCTGTCAAATGCTATAACAGCCATTTTAAAAACCTTTCTAAAGACAAAATAAAATAAAGTATACTCATGAAATAGTGTACCTATCTGACAACCTCAGAATCTGAAGCCAATTTTTACTCAAGTAACTTTCTCTAAATTTACCATGACCCTTCTTACCTCTTTCTCATGAGGTAAAAAGAAAGATTATAAAGCATGCAACAACATCAGATTACCTAAAACTCTCAGCAACTAGATGCAAACACAGTAACTTACCAATGACATATACAATAACTACTGCCGCTATTGCAAATAGAGGAATTGAAAAAGAAGGTGTAGTATGTAAGGCAAACACAAGAGATGCACGTGCCACAAATTCATTATTCTTATATTGCAAATATAAAAGAAATGAAATTTTAACAGTGAAGGTAAACTAATTAAAATCTGAAGTCTCTACCAGTCAACAGCCAATTAGCTGTATATCACAGATTTTCATATTTAGGCAAGTTTACAAATATAATAATAATAATAATAATAATAATAATAATAAACCAATCAAACAAACAAAAAAAACTCAGGGCGTTTCTGAAATAGAAACTAAAATTATCAATTTTATAAGCCAGAAGTTTTACAATTTCAAAATCAAAAGCTGCAATCTGGAGCATGCAAACACATTTAGGTCACCAGCATATAACAGTCCTTGAAGTCAGAAATAAAACCCACAGACAGAGAGGGTTACTACTCCAAGATAAGCAATTTAATTAATACAGTATTACAAAAACTTAAATCATGTTTATAATTTGGCTTTAGAGGCAAAAGGTTTGTTTCACTATTCTTATAACCTGAATGTTCATTTGCAACTCTTTCAATCTATATTGTACACACATAAGTTAATTTCATAAAGGACAGGAGCATAAGGCTTTTAATTATTTTAGGAGTCCTCAGAGTTATGCCTCCTCTCCTACCTCTATGGAGCAACACATGAAGACAACATAAAGGTGATTAGCACTCCAGCTACTTGTAAGCCAAACCATGCTCCTTGCACCTTTCCCTTATTGATTCAGAGTGCAACCCAACTCAGTATTGTAAACAAACCACCTTTCTTGTGTTTGCTTATCTTCAATGCCCCTATGAAATGTATGTTTCTTCCTGAAAAGAATTTTCTTACCTATATTTGATATTTTCCATTAAGCAAGTAAGTAGATTAAGAGACATCCACATTTTTTCCTATAATTCTCTGCAATTTAAACTATAAATTTTATGGCAACAACCCCCAAGAGCTGATTCAGTATCGTAAACAGAAAACATGGAAGAGAGATCAGCAGGACCAAAAGGAAGCAGAAGATGTTCTTTTAATCCTAGCAATATCCTTAAGTGGACAACGACAGTGTGCCAGGTTGATATAGATGGTCCCTTCCTTCAGGTGGTCCCATCCTGTCTATCAAAGAAGTCTGGGATTACAGCTAGCTGCTGGTGCAGAACTAAATCCAAGATTTTGTCAACTCTTAAGAACCCAAGGCTCCTGAAAGTCCTTCACATAGTCAATACATACACACATGAGTATGAAGAGGATGATCCAGTCCACTCAGATTTGAGCCACTCTCTCAGATATTTCTCTCCCCACACTGGAAATAGAAATGTAACAGTGTCTTATTTTAGGCACATCTGATAAATGCCTAGGATCATGGCAGATTAATCTTGGCCTAAATAATTACCGTGCAAGTTTTAATGAATTTCCATCCTTAGAAGAAAGAAAAAGAATCCCCTGCCTAGTCATATATCTACCAAGAATGACATCAGTGCATATAGTTCTGCCTTGGAGCAAAAGGGATGGACATGATGACCTTCTGAGATCTACACCAGCCTTATTTCTTATGATTCTGAAAAAATAACCATTTTTATTATTTTCTTTGCATTTGCACATTTGAATTTTCTGAGATACTGATTTTTGTATCAAAATCAGCTCTTTTTATTAGTTAAGACTATTACTATTTTTTCAAGATAAGGTTTGAGAATTTAGAGTAAATATTTCATCTTTAAGATTTGCTGGCAAATGTAGACATTTCCACTGGAATAGCAATGCCTTTCACTCCCTTCTCTTTCAACATACATTCAAATAGTACATGCAGTTTGACTTTAGATTTGCAATGGGAAAAGAAACAATCAAAAAAAAAGATACAAAATGAAAAGAAAAAATATTCAGAAATACAAGCAAGTACTTCTTGTGCCTACTCTGTAATTCATCTTATCATAGTACAGTTAGAGTGTTGTACTATAATTTGGGACCATTTGGAAAAGTGTAAGCAACCCAGTATTCAATGATCTATTCGGGAAATGTATAAAAAAAAAGCATCAAATTAAAAATATAGTAAGAATGATAGAAAAGAATGATTAATAGAAAAGATCTGTTAGCATAACAAAACAACAACAAAAAAAACATTTGGGCCTCCTTAACACTAGAGAGTAGGAAATAAATTTCTTGTCTTCACATAGCTGGAAAGCTTACATGTTCCTATATTTTCATCAGGATACATGATAAACATTTAGAAAACAACAGTACGATAGCAAAGTTGGATTGCATCAGTACAAATGTTCAACCTTAGCAATTCAGAAGTCATGTTTCATTCATTACTTTTGTTCCCTTTTATGAAAAAAAATAAAATGTTAAAATGCAATTATTTTAAAATTAAAATACAGTGATTTAATTAGAAACTTTTTACACACGACAATATTTTTACATGTGTCTTTAAAAAAAAAAAATCTTAAATTTAGAGTTTTTCAAAAACTGGTGTCCTGTAGATGTTTCTCAACTCAATAAAACAAGGCTAGTAAAAGGTACCTAAGCTAGAAAATTTCCAGCACCTATTTAACTCCTCACATGCATTACTATAACATGACTAAAGCAGTATTGATCCCTCATTGAAGATTTTACACCTTTATTGTAACATTATTGGTAGCATGGTGGAATTGCATTATTGACAGATTTTTAGATTGAGAATTGCTGTATTTTAAAATGGAATCCATCAAAGAAAAAATATTTAGTTAAATAATATTAAAATATGGTCACATATTAGGTGCAGTGTTGTTCTATCATAAGATTGGGATTTCTTAAAGAAGGTCCCAGAACAGCACAATGAAAAAGAGGTACAGTGTGCTGTTTTTCATATGCAGTTTCTTTATTTAACATGAAAAGCACAGAATCATGTAAACTGAACTGCAATACCACGTGAATGGCCTGTAAGAAATCGTCAGTCTTTTAATCTTGTACAAAATCCATGTTTTTCTATTTTTCTTCTTTCTTTTCAAGTTGTACAGGGGTGCAAGGTAGGGTGACAGGACTTTGATACTTCTTATGTCAGATGGGAATTTCTCAGTGTCTCAGTGACAGAATATGAACACACAAGAAAAAATAAATAAGTACAAAATAAATATTAAATTTGCTTCCTTATCTGTTTAATTTGACTATCATAAGTGTTGACTGAAACACTGGTGCCTGAACAAATACATGGTTATGAACAGTATTTCTTAGCCATTGGTGATCCTTCATATTTTCTCCTGTATTAATTTTTCCTGAAGCCATACCTACTTAACCCTGATTATTTCCGCTTTCTACATTCCAAAATCTCTCGTATATTCTACTTTGCATACTTCTTTTCAGATCAATAACATCCTGGCATTGTTACCAAACCTGTTATGGTACCCAAAGCTGCTATGAATATTTCCACGGTGAATTTTTCTTTTCACCCCAAAACTTTGTTAAAAGAATTATTTCAACACTTACATTCTTTTCTGAATGTTTCAATCATTTTTATTGGAGTAGGAAACAACAAACTTTCAGAGCACCAGGTGCTACTGAAAAGGTTGTTTAAAGTGGCTTAGAGACATCTACAGTTTTCAGGTGATTTGCTAACACCATATGTCCTGGTTTCAGCTGGGATAGAGTTAACTGTCTTCCTAGTAGCTGGTCCACTGCTGTGTTTTGAGTTCAGTATGTGAAGAATGTTGATAACACACGGATATTTTCAGTTGTTGCTCAGTAGTGTTTAGACTAAGTCAAGGATTTTCCAGCTTCTGATGCCCAGCCAGCGAGAAAGCTGGAGGGGCACAAGAAGTTGGCACAGGACACAGCCAGGGCACCTGACCCAAACTGGCCAACAGGGTATTCCATACCATGGGACGTCACATCCAGTATAGGAACTGGGAAGGGGGGGGCAGGGAATCGCCGCTTGGGGACTGGCTGGGTGTCCGTTGGCGGGTGGTGAGCAATTGCCCTGCGCATCATTTGTACATTCCAATCCTTTTATTACTACTGCTGTCATTTTATTAGTGTTATCATTATCATTATTAGTTTCTTCTTTTCTGTTCTATTAAACCATTCTTATCTCAATCCACGAGTTTTACTTCTTTTCCCGATTTCCTCCCCCATCCCACTGGGTGGGGGGGCAGTGAGTGAGTGGCTGCGTGGTGCTTAGTTGCTGGCTGGGGTTAAACCACGACACCATAATATTAGCTTTGCTTGTTAAAATATTTTAATTTATGTGAAAATATGTTAACAGACAACTCAGGACAGGTACCATCATTAAGTTTTGGGAAAACATACAAGAAACACAAATGCAATAAAAAACTGTTGTCCAAATATAACCTTATGCTTTAGATAATATTAGTTTTATAAATATCCTCAGATAATTAGTTCAGTGATCACATCACATAACACCTCGATTTTGTTTTGTTTTTTTCCTGTTGCCACCAACAGTATGTTAAAGGGGCAACAGGTACATTGGTTACACAGTTTAACAGTAAGAAGAATGTAGTATTTTATTGCCTGTATCAATTCCTGGCTTAGTGATATCACCTTTCTCTTCAGCAGGTATAAAAAACCAGCCAGATTTTTGCTTCAGCAGTATTAACATACAAGAAATGACTGCAACACACATTTACACCATGCTGTGGGAATCTCCTGGCTAATGTCAGGCTGATATATGCACACAGCAGAACAAAGCTGTGCAGTGGTGCTGTCTTTGGACCAGAAACACTCCAGCCAGCAGGACCTTATCTGAGCTTGTCCATCCTGCAGATGTGGCTCCTGCCATCTCTGGAGCCAGAAACCCTCACAAGAGAGAGACAGCCTCTCCTATGGTGGCATTAACATCTCCATACACCACCGTGACAGTGAAAGTAGACATCTTTCCCTTTAAATACTGTGTTGCAAGGTAGAGCTTTTCTTTTCTCTGTGAAGTAATATAAATAATATAAATATGCATGTCTATTACAGCAACCAGCAATGCATGCCTGCCCTCACTCTTTGTGCTTCTGCATAGATCTTATAGAAATTGTGGATGCGACTTCTTTCAATAAAAGGGGCCTACCCAGCCCCACCGGGGGAAAAAGTCCACAGAATACAGATATCTGTCAGATCAAATTAGGAAGGTATAACACTTCTAAAGCTAATATTAACATGAGGACAAAACAAACCCTGGCAGGTACACTGAAGAACAAAAGGAATCAGAACCTCCAAACCTGTCCTACTATGTGAGAATGATGTGAAAATGGTTGGATTTTTTTAAAGTGATAACAACCTTCTTGTTGGTTTTGTAGCTTAAGCTACAATTTTTTCCAAATTTTACACAATACAGCAAATGCACAAGCCACTGTCCTGAAGAACACAACCAAAGATTTAAAGAGGGCTATGCAGACAATTTTTTAACTTGGCACATAAACTGGAAAAGAACTGCACAACAAACCAAGTTTTATGTAGTTTGACTTTTAAAAAGATTAAAATGAAATCTGAACTGAAGTTTCTTGCTGCCTTTAACTAAAAGTTCCTTTTAGGACATTGAAAAGAATGTGAAAAAGTGAATTATGCACCTTCCTTTTACCTACTAGCCTACAGGTTAATATCCTTACTTAGGATGGGGAAGACCTGAGCTGTGTTCCTTTGTATGCATTTGCCAATATCCACATCTTTTATTATCCTGACAAATGCTCTAAGCACTCAGCAAGAAAGTGATTTAAACTTTGGTCTCTTTCTTTCCCTTTTTTTTTTCTTGGCATTGGTCTATGTTGTACACTTCTGGGATCCAGAGTAGAAGCAAGAACTGGTGTTTCTGAATGGAGCTTCCTGCACATTGACCTGTGCAGTACTCTTCGGAGGGGTGCTGCATGTCTTTACCTTCCCTGAAATGAGACTTCTGGTGACAACTGCACAGCAGGCAAGTAGATAGGGCTACGTCTTCGGACAGTACTAAATTCTTATGTAAGAACTGTAAGAATAAAAAATGGCAAGAGAAAGAGCCAGTCAGTCCTGGTAAGTGTTTTTTGCTGAGACACAGCATAGGCGATTAGAGACCTACATCTACTGGACTGCCCTCTTTTATTTGAGAGTAAAGTAGTCTAGTCTTAATATTTAGAGCAAGCACAAGGAGTGTTTTAATGCCTCAGTTCTAGTATCTTCAGTATTTATTGAAGAGATTAGTTGCTAATTATTTTAACAGAGTACTGAAGAGTCAACAAGGGTAAGGAAAGACTTATTTATGAAGCCTTTGTTTCATTATAATTGCCTACCAACTCTTATGACATTATACTTCTACTCCACACATTGCTATTAACATCTTAAACACTTCCTTTCTAAAGAGTAAACATTCAATAGTGACATTAGTAATTTCAGAAGTACTTTTTTGCAAAAATCAGAAATTTGCTTTCAAATTCAAATAGTATATATTCCCTCCCATAAATATTCAAAATAGTTTTAAAAATCTCATAGGAAATTTAGGACATAGCCCACCGACATTCCTGGAAAATTACTCCGAAGCACATACATGCTCTTGTAAATTCTGTTCTGTCTTTTTCAATATGTGTTTGCAAAAAGCCAGTTTCCTACATGTTAATTCCGAGCTCTACATTTAGTTTTAACATTCAAAATTTGCCATTCTTCTTGTACATGCTATTTACATAAATTAACCAGTTGAAAGCAGAACTAACATCATATGACTTATGCAACCAGTCAACACATACTGAATTATGAATATTTATAAGAACTTCTTTGTGCACTAGACACGAAAGAGAAAACTGCATGCAGAAATTAATGAATATTTGTGAATAACTCTTAGTGGTGAATTTTACAATCCATTTGCAAACAACACGCAAAAGAAGAAGCAATGAATGTTAATGAATATTAATTAGTACTCCTTCTTTTGTCTGACATACACACACTCTCTCCCCCATTCAGTTCAGTAAAGCAGTGTGGTTGTACCAGATGGCAAAATTTGGTTCACAATATGGGTAGCAATTGGTTTTCATATTTACACAGAGCCACATTACAGACTGCTCTCAAGTAGCGTGTTGACAGACCTACTGCAACACAGCTGACAGTGTGTTCCAGCTACAGGAGGAGAGGTCAAAATGCAAGAACAATTCACTGTTAGAACATGCAAGACTTTTGGTTGTGTTATTTTTTGAAAAGGTCATCCAAATTATTGGGCACATAGGCAAGAAACAGAAGTGGTAAATCATTAGTATTTTCTGCACCATTTTCTATCTACAGGTTGCATTAGTCCTGATTTCTTTATAATCAGAAGCAAAGATTAATAGAAGCTATCAGTGCAGCATGTCTTTTTACTTTAGCTGAGTTTTCTTTCCATATTCAAACTGAAAAATACACGTAACAAAAAGTAGCTAAGCTTAGCCTGTGCTTAGCCTGTATTTTCTTGTTTCTTGTCTGAGGATATCCAGAAAGATCACCCATTTTTCTAAAGGGGGTAGTAGTCTGCATACCAAAATATTCTGGATGTTAACTAAGAATGGAAAGCTAGAAGATCTCTTTTTGTTGCAAAAGGAGGCAACTACAGAAGTTATAATGAGTTGCCACTTTGCCAATATACTAGCCTGATACCAAACAAAGAAATCCCTGAAGCAAAATACCCAGCAGTTTTGATGAATTCACCACCGATGCAAACACTGGGGACAGAAAAAAAAAAAAAAAGCCTTGTGTATCTCTTGAAAGGGTGGCAGATACAATAGTAAATTCTAATTAACAAGACAACAAATGCAACTTTGGGGTCAGATTGCAAATTACGTTGTTTCCTTTTAAGTTACAATATAATTTACCATTGCGGACCCACTCTTCTTTCTTTTCTCTGGATGTGATGAGAGGAGAAGCAGCAGCTGATCACTTTAATCTCACTCTGATGCAGACTTTGGACATGATTAGAACATGACCTGCACAGATGATGGTTGTTGTTCCTTCAGTTTTTATGCAGCTTCTGGGTGCTGCAGCTGAGATATTAACCCCAAAGGTTTAAGACTTAAGCTATGTCTTAGGAATGGTAAAAAAATGAAAGTCATCCATTTTTAGAGCTGTACCTGAAGTTAATATATCACATGCACCTTTTCTGCAGTGAAAAATTTCCCCGGTTTTACTTCAGTTGTCAGGTTGACTCCCTCGAGAACCCATGACAAGCAAAACAAAAAAATCCTATTTCAGTTAAAGAATATAGTCAACAAAACTAGAAAAATAGACTTTTAAACAAACAGGTTTCATGTATATTTGTTTATATCTAATTTTATGTTTCATTACAGGCTGTTAGAAGATCCCCCTCTTGAATTAAAAGAAAAGCTGATATTTTAGGAAAGCTTTTGATACCTGTGTAGATAATTCTCACATTCCCCTGTGTCTCCCAGTGAGACTGATTTTTTGTTTAGGAAGGCAGAAACGGGAAGCAGAGGAATCTTACTTTCTGAAATCCAGGATTTAATGAGGTCCTAATCCAGTTCCTAACCAAAGAAGTTAATTTTTTTTTCTCACTTCCAAAACCAACAGGATTACAACACTGTTTATCTTATTGTTCCCTTGTGCTCAGTGCTTGTGTTTAGCTGCACTTTCTTTAAGTCAGAAACTAACACTTCATTACCCCCGTACCCTGTGTGCTTCTATCTCTGTCATCCTCCTTCTCAGGCCTGGCTCAGTTTCCCCAAATGACTAGTCAGGTTCTTTGGCAGAAAATCTTCAATGTCTTGGAGTGGTCAAATGCAGGATGCCTGAATAAAAACCCTGATAAATTCAGGTAAAAAGAAACATTGCACTGTCTGAAATCTGAGATACATATCAGCACTCACATAGCCAGGTTTTTCATCATCAACATTTAGCAATAATCCCCTGGTTAATGATGTCTGCACTGAGGTGAACAGAAGAGTTTTAATTTCCGACTAGATCTTACAGGTCTGATTCTGATCTTTTAAATTACTTTTTTTAATGATTTTTTAAAGAGTCAGTGCAAGTAAAAGCACTATCTGACATACAATTTCCTTTTGCAGACTCAGTTTGACAACTATACTCATGAGACTCTTTTTTATTAATATTAGAAAAAAGACAAAAAAAAAATTTAACATGCAAGCTTTGGTTCAAGAGATGTGCAAGTGCCTCAGGATGTTAAATGTGTGCAAGTTAGGGTGGGTACTGCGCAGACACCAGACATTCAGGAGGGGACTTTTTAAAAATATACTGCATCACTAAGAAATAAGAGAATTCCATAAAATTGGATAACCTCAGACAGTAGTTAAAGAATCAGGATCTGAGCCCAGTCCTTCTGTCAAGCTCTTATTTTTACATTACCACAGTCAGCAGAGTTAATGAGCAACATGCAGTGACGGCCAAGAACAAGCTTCCTTAGTTATTATTGAATGATACAACAGAAATGTTTGCATTTTTATTTCAGCAAATGTTTCAAGGACTTGGCTCTGTCCTGAATGAAAAGATGAGAATTTTAGCATCTTGCGGGAAAAGTTCAAATTATTCTATTTATTTAACCATTACAGTTTAGACTAAAAAAAAAGACAAAATTCTAGAAACACACATGGAATCTTTGCAACTTCTAAGAGTTGAGTGCAGAGTAGAGGGAAAATATAGGCTTTGAACAACCACAGGCAGTATCATATAATACATTTATTATAAGAGATAACACTTCTGAAGAGTTTGAAGTTCTCTTCATTGACCAATCAGTTACAAAGACAGATGTGAATTAGGATCAGGTTAGAGCTCCAAAGCAAAGGATACAGAAAAATTTGAATGCTATGGGTTTCATTCTTCAGTGAAAAGTGACATTTAAACCCAAAATTATTTGTGAGGTTTCGCACTTCTGAGATACAGAGTGGAAATTAGAAGTGAGGTAACAACAAATATGAAATATAAACTAAGGTGATAGTATGCTTGAAAGCAAATTACAATTATAACATATTTCCATGTTGTTGTGTAATCCATGTTACCATGTTAAAATATATTTTGAGAATTGAGACTACAAACTCTCTTCAAGTTCAGTTTTCCCTAGAACTTGAGATGGTCCTAGAATTTTTCTGTAGACATGTTCTTAAAGCATTTATATTATTACAATGTTCAACACCTACTATGTTAATACAATTGCATTTATTTCACTTCATGGGGTACATTCAAGCTCATTTTGCAGTACAGTATATACTGAAATCAAAATTTCTTTTACCTCTGCAACTGGAGATATTATTGCATTAGACAGTTACTAGTACTCCCAGAATTAAAGCTCCTCTACAGATTACATTAAATGTATTTTTTTTCTATTAATGAATTCTTAATATTTTAATTTTGATATTGATTCATTGGCCCCTTAACAGCCATTCCCAATATTAAAAAAAAACCAAAATATAGAAATGCAATATTTAAAACATTAGTTAACACACTATTAGAATTACAAAGAATTACATCAGTTTTTTAGTCCAGCCTACACCCAAATACAGAGCTGAACTTGAAGATTTTTACATAATCCCATATGCTCCAAAAACTTGACAGCATTTTTAGTAGCAGAAGTAATGCATTATTTTGGAATATTGTTTAAACAAAGGGAGATGGTTAAAAGACCAGGTCTTTCATGTCCTTACTCTAGTTTCACACATATGGTCAAAAAAAGTATTCATTAGGCAATAATAACAATATTGATTTTCTTGTATTGTTAGCAGAGAAAAAAATATGTTCAGGAGCTCTAAAGTTTTCAAAAGAAGTAAGTAAAAGCCAGTATACTTTTTTCAGAGGCTGCTTTCTATGATTCTGCAGGAAAGATACAGAAACATACAGGAAACACACCATCAGAATCACTCCACAGCATCCCCTCGACCTTTTGAAGACATTTGTTTATCCAACAAATTCACACATTCCTGTATTTCAGAACAAGAGACAGAGCTGGTTCCAGAGCTCTGGGACACCCCAAGGAGCACAGGACCACCCAGCACCCCTATAGCTAGGCAGTGTCAGAATTTACAGGTCATAATCCACATTAGAAACACTAAACAGGCAGATCATTCAGTGTAGAACACTCCAGGTGTAAAATACCTGTTTTTCTAACTGATCATCTCTTAGGAGCAATTTCAAACACAAAGCACACAGCTCAATATGTTTATTATGCGATGTCCTTTGCAGATACTGCTTTACAGCTGCTGTAAATGAGATTGTTGACAGATACATTACATTGTATTAGTTCATCTGAACTACAAATAAAAATGTGTATTCTCAAAATACATGAGACATTTTAAGGCACTGCCATTCATAATGCACAGAAAATCCACAGACTGTATCTTCAGATATAATACTTCCATAAAGTCTTACAGTACTGTTTGTTCTATGCATGAAAAGTCAGTAACTGCAAAATGCAGCACTTCTGGAAAGTGTCACTTTGCAGAAGTAGGAGCACCTTTCTTCTTGGAAATGCTCTGTCTACATATTCAGTTACATATACTGAGCTTTGTGACAAACATAAAATTTTGCTGCTTTCCTCTCCTAGAGTCAGTGTAGAACCAACACAGTTAAAATTGAACTAGCTGTATAGTTTTTTTCCGTGTTGTGCATGATCAAAAAAATTGTTTGGTAACTTTCCATCAGTTGTGAACCCTGCCACAAATCATCTAACAGAAAATGAAAATACAAAAGTAGCACAATGTCCTAACAAATGAACAATTGCATGAGTGTAACTAAAGAAGAAATTTAAGTGAAAGGAAGTTTATTGTTAACCATGACAGTTTAACTTGAAAAAGTATTTGAATTTACAGTTCAGACTTGTTATTAAAAGAGAATGAGAGCAAATTCAAGTCAGACAATATAACTTAGACATCCTTTGGATGGATTGAGGGCTTTGAATTTGAACCTCTTTAAGAACTTTACAGAAAAAAAAATCCAGTACCATTGAAATTCTCTCCTGCTCTATTTAATTTTAATAGAGAGTTGGGCAACTGAGACATCATGAGGCAGAGGTTTTGCTAAATGCTATCCGGCAAGCCAAAAACAATGGGAAGAGTAGTAATCAATCAAGTATTCTACAACCCAGATCCAGTAGTGTTTGCCTGAAGACATGTGAAGATTTTTATAGTATTTTTCATAGTGATATGTCAAAAACTGTATCAACAAGCTAAAAAGGATTTTCTTGTATGTACAAAAAATAAGTCATATTTAAGAAAATAACATTTGCACTTTAAGAATAAAATCTAGTTAGTTGCCACCCATGGGGCAGACTAGACCAGCTCGATGTAATTTGCTCTTGCTTTCCATCTGCATCTTCTTTCCTCAGCATTTCTGCTTAGATAACCTCCTCTACATAGAGAAGAGAAAAACATTGTAGTCAAAAAATCAATACTGATAGGGACTACAACATCCTTAGTGTCTACATACTGGTCTTTCAAGATCATCCAGGTTTGTTCAGGTTATCAGAAATATTATAGGGGAAAAGTGCATGTGAGTAGTGTGTGCATGTCTTTGTATAAAAATACCATTTCTGCTACCAACTTCTGCACTCATTTTGGAGTCCAGTTAATATTTTCCCTAAATTCAATCCTTAACATTTATACATTCACAGTCAATAAATTTTGAACATTTATCACAAGGACTGGAGAATTCAAAGCACTAAGGTTCCTATTTGTTTTCTGCTGAGCCAAGGCTTTTTATAAAAACAAGAGCTTGCAGAACTCTTCAGTGCACTGTTAATCTTTCACACAAGTAACGACTCAAAACTAAATCAACTTCAGAATTTTGAGACAGTTTTAAGAATCACCCATCAAAACCAGAAATAAATATCAGTCCCTGTCAGTAAAAATGCACATTTTCTTGGGCAGGTATTTAGATTGTTTTAAAGTGATCTTGAATGTAAGATTACTTGTATGCCCACAAAGACCTTGAAATAACATTTTCAAATGGCTATTAAAATTCACAGAAATCTCATTTTTATGTATCTTCTAGCTGTTTTGACTCATAAAAAGGATCACGAGGCTATTTCATTTAAAGCTCTTTGGTCTGTTCCTTTGGATCAGTATACCACACCTCTTCCTTTTGACTCTTCCCACAGACTTCCACCCTTAAGATGAGTGTCCTACAACCCTTCCTCCTTTCTTCTCCCACCAACAGTCCTTTCTTGAACTCAGTTTACTAAGAAAAACAAAAGACATTCCTCTTTTAGGCTCAGAACTGAGCTCTTCTGTTCCCTGATCCTCTGTCTCCCTCAGGGTCGCAGAGACTTTCTTTATCTCTGTCTTTACACACAATGCACCTGTCAGCTACATTAATTTTGCCTTTGAAGGTCACAATTCATTAACAGCTTATAAATGTGATGAGTCCTTAACACTACACTAGCAAACATTAAAAGGGTATGAGGAGAGGGAAACACAAACATACCTTCAAACACAGCAACAGATTTTAACAAAAAACGCTTCACTTCAAGATTCAACAGATGTTTGAAACTGTCCAGGAAAGACATAAAAGTTCACAAGTGGAACAACACATTTTTGATCGCCACAGTCACTTTTTTTCATGCAGAAATCAATAGTACACATTTACATTTATACTACAGGGAAACTGCTTTTCAGTTCAGAAGCAAACTGATCACAGAATGTCTTGTGTTGTTGTTGGTAATTCCCCTAGACTTTCACTCGTAAAGTGGAAGTCCCACAGCCCTCTTTCCACTATCTACTCTGAAATGGAAAGACAAGCAAACATTTGCCAAAGGAATGGGATATTCAATATTTGATAGTGTCGTGGTTTAACCCCAGCCAGCAACTAAGCACCACGCAGCCGCTCACTCACTCCCCCCTCCCAGTGGGATGGGGGAGCGAATCGGAAAAAAAAAAAAGAAAAACTTGTAGGCTGAGATAAAGACAGTTTAATAGGACACAAAGGGAAGGGAAGAAAAGAAACATAATATACAAAACAAGTGATGCACAATACAACTTCTCACCACAAACTGACCGATGCCCAGCCAATCCCTGAGCTGTGGTGTCCCCTCGCCAACTCCCCCCCGGTTTATATAGTGGCATGACATCATATGGTATTGAACAGCCCTTTGGCTCATTTGTGTCAGCTGTTCTGGCTGTGTCCCCTCTCAGCTTCTTGTGCACTCCCAGCCTCCCCTAGCAGGGTGGTATGAGAAGCTGAATAGTCCTTAAGTTAGTATAAACACTACTTGACAACAACTGAAAACATCAGTGTGTTATCAACATTCTTCTCATACTAAATCCAAAACACAACACAATACCAGCTACTAGGAAGAAAACTAACTTTATTCCAGATGAAACCAGGACAGATAGATATGTAAAATGTTTTCCTTTCATATATATTCATTAACTTCAAATAATAAAATGATAGGAAGTTCAACTATCTACAGCGAGAGTCATTAAAATGAAACATTATGAAAATGTGATTTCATTGTTGTAGGAAATATTTTGATTGCCTCATACTACCGATTAACATTGCACTTTTAGCCAGTATTTTGCAGTGAATTATGTTCATATCTCCTGGTCTCTTAGAAGAATAAAGAGATCAAGATAATCTACTTTAAAAAAACCACAGAACTAACTTGTGGCAACTACTAGTACTTTCTACTTAGTCTTGAAACCAGAATTAATTCAAACAGCTCATTGTTTTGTGTGAAGAAGCTATCATTTCCTAAACAATATTGTTTGTCCCCAGAAAAACATCAGAATGGACAGATGAATATTCTTTAAATATGACAACTGTAGTAATCACCTTTAAAAACTGGTAGAAGGCATGCAGGGTATCAGTATTAATACACTTAAAAAGCAGGAGAGAAAGCACATCAATAACATTACTGCTTAACAGCACAAAGGAAGCAATACTTTCAAAATCAGCCAAACAGAATATGTTCGAAAATATATTAAAAGGCTGTAAGTAAGAGAAGTTAAATCTCATAAATAGTATTTTCTACCTAATTAGATACTTGTTTTGTTGTATAAGAAATTCCTTGTCTTGTTTTGAAGATTATTATTTTTAGCCTATCAAGAAATAAGCACAATGTTTAACTGAATAAAGGGATTACTACATTACAGCCTGGTATTCACCTGCTGACATGGTGGTAAAACAAGCATATTCTTTCACCCCATTAAGAAACACTAAGTAATTGGGTGAATGAGTATGAAGAACAAACTACCTCAATGCCACAATTATACATCGAGGAAAATACTCAGGGGTACTCCACTTGTTGAACTTGACCATGACATATCTGAGTCAAGGCAATACTTCATCTTCAGGTATCTATAGGGGAAATGGAAAACATGACAGCAAAACATCCCTGTCCAAATCCAGTACTCTGACCATTTTTTTTTAGATATTCCATGTGTGAAGGGTGTAACATTTAATAACAGATTTACTTATCTGAAGGTAGTTGATGTTACACAAGATTCTTTTTGCTAGTTGTTGAGTTTTTATAGTCTATGTTGGGCTGAGCCACATGTTCACAAGGTGGCTGGTCTGACCACCTTCTGGTCCCTTTTGTGTTGAGATAAAGTCAGCTTTGTTGCAACAGCTGTGTTCAGTCACACCTTACATTATTCTCTGAGCTTTACTGGTATGTTACCCTTGCTCACCTCCGCTGAGCCTACTTCCATTTTAGGGATTTATTGGGCAGTCACTTTTCACCTCTTTAGTTTAGTCAGTCACAATCCCCCAGCTAGCAATGGCATGGATTTTTTTTTTTTTTGTCTGAAAATTGAATCTATTTAGATTTCAACTAGAAGAAAACCATAGGCTTTTAATGGAGCCATATCTTACCAAGAGTCTGAGGACTTTCTATCAGTAGGGTATTTGTTTAAACAAAGGTTAGATGGTATTCCTAAAGAAAATTTTCTAGATCATGACAGATTTCACAATTATTCTTTCACCTTTTTAACTCATGTGTTTACAAAGTTCAGTCAAAGCTTCAAAACTTAATAGAAGTGTACACCTCATTTCTGAGGTAATTTTAGGTTTTTTGCATGCAGCTGTACTTTATTGCTGTTTTTCATGTTCTACCATAGTTAAGCTTTCTTGTACCGACTGAAGAAAAGTATCTGGTTTAGGGTGGTTTCGAGGATTCCCGAGAAGGCGAACACACACACACTGACTATAAGGGAAAAAGCAAGCATTTATTAACTACAGACACGCGTTATGCCAAGGGTACCTCGTAAAGCAAATGAACATACCGACCCGAGGACCGTGAGGAAGACAGACCATCTCCACATTCTTGTGTCGTCTCGCGCCGTGAGCTCAGCCCGGCAACCGGGAGGCGCCAGCTTTACGTGGGCGTCCCCACGGAGGCAACGGTGGCCTTGCCGTACACCAGCCCGAGGCTCTTTGGGAAAATCCCATATGTATAAATACATTTGCGGAGGAACGGGTTTCGGCACACACGGCCAGCGGGTGCCAAAACGCGCCTCGGTTGCAACACAGGGAGCCTATGACGCATGCGCTCGCTGGCCAGGCGCGCCGCGCGAGCCGCAGCCACCCTGTCCGTTGGTTCACGGGCTCTGTACACGCCGCACATTGTCACCACCCAGCCGCCACGCGCCGACCATGCTCACGGCTGGACTGGGCAACAGCCCGCTGCCCGTCCTCCCCCAGTACTGCTCAGCTCTCTCACCCCCGTGGTCAGCATTCCAAGCAACGGGCAACAAACCATCCGTTTTCTGTGCTCACTGCGTTTTTCTCGTCTATCTACTTCTCCCCCAGCGTTCATCCACGGACCAAAATTCCATCTTTTAACCCCTCTGTATACAGTATCTTAAGGTGATACAGATAAAACATTATGACTAGCAAAAAAGGAGAGTGACTGTCTCAGTCCCTCAGGTCTTCAAAAAAACACCGTATAACAGTTTCTGGCGTCCTTTCTCTTTATTTCACTCTAATAATGCTAGAGGGAAGAAGAGGATCAGAGTGTCAGATACAGGATTTCCTAGTTCACCTTCTGATCCTTCTCTTCAAAGCATGAGACCACACAGAAGTAGCAATATCTTTTCAGACAGTGTAGCCAGGAAAAGGGTTTAACACTGCTTAAACCATTTCTCCCAGCTATTGAATTAGGTACTCTGTCTGTTAAACTGCTCTATCAGCCTAGATACATGAGTAGATCCTGCTCTATTTCTCTCTGTAATGCTGCCAGCTTACTGATAGAGGTATGTTACATCCTTCAGTATTTCTTGTAGAAAAATAAATTCTATTTTGTAAACTAAGCCAAAGAGTAGACATGTATCATACATTTCAGTTTTCTACAGATGAATGATGCTTTTCTCTCTGTCTTTCAAAACAGAACAGGATGGCACAGATTTTGTTCATACTCTTTACTCATCTTCCATACAATCATATAGTCAGGCTTTGCTGGTAATAAGTAGGCTGCTCTTGCCCTTTAATTAGAGATGGGGAAAAAAATTGAAATACAGATTCTAAACATAAATATCATGTATTACAATCTCAGTGTTGTCAGTCAAAAAGGCTTACTGCTTGTAAGTGGCCAATAAATGTAATTCACAAAAGTTGGTGCAAAAAGGTTGAAGACAGACATAGGAAAAAATGAAACATTCCAATTAATTTTGGGACCACCCAAAATATTCAGCTGGTGGTAATATCACATCCAAACATGCTTGCATGGTCTTATCTGTAAGTACTCTTCTACTCAATATCTCCAAAGATGTTAATAAAGAAACAAAATTGAATTGAGATAAATAGATTGGTCAATCCAATCTGTTTTGGAAGCCATGAAGAGAGTCGCATGGAAACAGAATCCCTCTCAAGAATTCACTAAGGATAGAAAAATCTCAGACAGTTCCGATTTATGTAAGTAAGTTAGAGAAAACTAGATTTCTGTTTAACCATTGGTATATGTTTTTATAGAAAGCTCTTGAAATTAATGAGGACAGAATCTGGATGGTCCTGCTTTATCTACTCTAAAAATCTATTTCCATGTGGAGGAAAGGACATCGTCCTACAGTTCTTATAAAATTCTATTAAATTTAATATTCCTGGTGCAGAAATGTGTCAGTTTAAAAATGACAATTTTTCTTTGCTATTCAATTCTACAAGCCTTTAGTTTTACTGATATGTATCAGGGCAAAAACCTATCTGTCATGGTAGCATTACAAAATCAAACCCTTTGGTTCAAAACCTTAGCAACAAGCCGTATGCTTATATCATGGGTTATGGCATTGACTTGCTGAGGCACCAGCAATTTTAATATCCACTCATATGATGGAAACACTGATCTGATCAACATTGTCTTTCAGCCTTATTAGGCTGAAGACAAACAATGCATAAGTCGTTAAAACAATATTCTTTTTTTTTTAGCAGAAAACTAATGTACAAACAAAATTATCACAAGAATAGGTGTAAGCTTCTATGTCCTAGCTTGATATGATGGTGACAGTAGGACATCTGCACCACAACAGTATGTTGATGTAGGTTTCACTAGTTGCTATGCTATAGAGACCCATTATGCTGCTTTTTGGGGGTCACAGATTCAAATTTAAACTTAAAGCACATTAGATACCAGAGACATTTGTCATTATCAGGTCAGATTGTTACTAAACTACTGCTGTTTCAGTTGAATAATGCTATTCAACTATGAAGTCCTACACAATGCGAATGTCAATACATACAGCTTGCTTTGTGTATTACAATAGGCATTATAATGACGTAGGCTGCTGTTTAGCTATTTACTTATATTTAAATTCTGACAGGCCAAAAACTGGAAAAAAAAAGAATGTCTGAAGTTTTCCTTTCTTTGGTACCTGCAGCATAGGAGACCAGATGACATAGAGAACTGCCATCCTCTGAGGAATCAAAATCAACTAAACAGATGTGGTGCAAGACCAGGACAAAAAGAAAGAAAAGCACTTTACAGAGAATAACAGGAGTTATTCTAAATATATGAGTTACAAGTACAAAGTCATTAGTGTCATTTAAAATAAATCTCCTTGAGAAGTAATTGCAGTCCTATACATCCATTTAGTTTAATGAGAAATAGGAAGAATGCTATTTTTGCCTCTTTCATTTTGATCTCCCTTGAAAGATACTAAAAAAACTTCAAAGTTCTTAACCAAGTATCTTGATATGCTTCAAACCAGTTTTAACTTTTTCCAACAACCTTAATCTTTTTAAAAAATAAATAAAACACCAAACAAAACAGTAAAGGGTTAAAAAAAAACAGCCAGAACACCACTCCTCCCCCTCCAAATCCCACCAACCAAAAAGCCCACCAACCAAAAACCCACAACTGTTGTCATCAGGACTTTCCCCTTCCTCAATTATACTGGATTCCTAGGAAACATTGGAAATCTCCTGGAAGGTCAGAAATAAAGCCTATAGTGTGATGAATCAATGACTTCTATATTATATATAGCAAAATAGAGCATGACATTATTTGCATTTGACAGGTTCTTACTAAAAGGAAATCTACATTTGTGTCATAATAGGTTTTCTGTAGAAACAGACAAGAGCCAAAAAAACCCCCAAACCAGAACTCAAGGAGTATAAGAGATTTAGAGAAATAAGAGGTAAGTGTTTGTAATGTGTGCTAAATCACAAATATTTTCAATAACTTTACAGATGCTTTACCTTATAAAGCACTGCTGGACCCACAGATATTTGCAGTGGCTATTTTATTTGGCCTTAGTAAAAATTTTGCTACAGTTTAATACTGAACTGACTTTTTTAATGTGTTATTATCATTTATGCAAGAAAAACTCTGTACGTTGTAAAGCTCATTGTTATGTTAGTTACTAGAATAGGTTGGTTTTGTAGTTGGAAAAAGCATACTATTTCAAATGGCTAAGATGCAACATTTAAAGATCTGTTCATTTGTACTAGACACACACACATGCTTGCACACACACACATAGAGCCTGCAGAATCATAGCTGGTTTGAAATAATTATTTTTAACTGAAAGCATAAATCAATTCTTTTCAAGCATAGAAATAGCTTCCTTTCTACTATTCAAAATGGGCTGGTAGATAATTAGATGGAACTTGCGTTCCTAGATAAATATATGCTTTGTTGATTGCACATGGCATTTCAAACTAAAGCAGCTGCAGAATTGCTGAAAGAATCGAGATTTAAACAAATTCTCTGGCATCTTTTATCAGTAACATGGAGCAATACAGAGATTTACTTATACTGTCACATAAATTGATCTATTAGTCTGGTAGGAAAAAAAAGCAAGAAATATTTTACATCCAAGTTTTTTGCAGTATATGATCATCACCTCAAGAATACTTAGGATTCTCACAAACTTCAGGTTATTGCTAAATAAAACAGTAACAGAGATTGACCACAGTGCATGCTCAGATGCTGCATCTTGTTGCGAACACTAATTTCTTTGAGAAATCCATACAAAATTCCCATTTGCTACCCTCATTTTTGTATAGAAACTATAGGCATAAAACTTGCAATATCCTAATGCCTTTGGAATCTGCAGACTATGGTACTATATGAATACAAAACCTTTGTTATTTCATTAAATCTGCATTTTGGTTTGATAATCTTACAAATCCAGATGCAGATTTTGTTCAGATAAACACACCATTTCGCATCCACTGTTTGAGAAGCACTGTTTCATGAATGACTTCCTTTGTAAAGAGACAGATCTGCAAAGTTCCTCTTTTAACACAGTAGAATTGTCTCCCAGAGGAGAAAAAACATGAAAAACTGCATCAACAAAGAATATTGGGTAAATATTTGCTCAAATGTAACTTTCTATGAATAATAATGTAAGACAAAAAAATCCACATGAGAAAATGTGTAGAGTTATATCCATATTGTGTGACCATTTGAAGCCTCATGGTCCAGTAAACAAGGTCTTGCCATTGCTTGTAACAGGCCACAGGCTTAGCATACACCCCAAGGTGTGTCAGGCTTTAATTGGACAGATCTCACCTGCGTAGAGACTTGCTTTAGTTAGTAAAAGCATCTATCCAATGTTATTTTATCTTTACCTTGTTTCAGCTTTTGTTTAACTGTCTACAGCAGTATAGCGTAGCACAATGTGTATCTGTAAATAATAAATTAATTAAAACTACAGTGAGTACAGGCATAGGATGATGACAGAAGCCTAAAAAGTGTAGGCACGGATTGATGCAGGAGGACAAGGGCTATAAACAATTCTCATGTGGTCAAATACTGCTCAGAGAGATGCAACCTTAGAAGCTGGTTGAAACAAGTCTTATGGAAAACAAGTAATGAGCAAACATAAAACACACCAAGTATAGTAAATTTGGATGAAAAGTGGAACTGCAAACCTGTGAAGAAAGAGCAAGGTATAGTCTGTGGCAGCAAATATATGAAAATTACCTAAAGCAAAACCTACAGTGAGAAGGGAAGGACCATCAGCATCAAACCCTTCTGGCAACAACCTCAGCACGATGGCAACACACCACGCTCCCCAAAATCCTCCACCTGATGCCAATGACCTTAGAGGGGCAATGAATGGGTGAGCATGAAACAACTGGAAGGTGTGGATAATAGTAAATGTGGGTATAATAATTTTAATTGTACATAATCTGGAGCATCAATATCATTATAACTGGAATAATGATAATTATTTAATTAGTTTGTTAATCTAATTAAAATCTTTAAAGTAAATTCCTGACTTTATTTAATGCATTTCTTTTTTTTCCAACAAATTCAAGCAATTGAGTGCAACTTATCAATAACACTTGTAAAGCACCTTAGCCAAATCTTAGTTTTAAAAGTTTGTCAGGGTAGACAACTAATTTACATTGTTTCATGAAACATTTCTCAATTCACATAATATATAAATATACCACTGTAAATAATATTTTCATCTTAAATTCTGTAAGTATAAGTCAGGATAAATTTTCTGAAGGTACAAATCTGTGGATTTAATTATAGGCTTTTCATTTAAGAAATTATAAATTAAATATGGACATATTTAATGAGTTACAGATTTTTTTTCCCAGGAACAGCTTTATCAAAAACACTAAAATGAAATGATTCAAATACACATTCTGTTGTCTCCTAGAAAGAAGAGTGAGTAGTCTCAATAGGATAACATCAGCATTTAATATATGCACATTTCTATTAGGCTTCATATCTATTGTTTGCAAACACAGAGAGGCAACTAATGAAAGCAAAACAAAGGTGAACAAATTAATAACAACTAGAGATTTTTATTTCTTATGGTCTCTCAGTCTGTCTGTTCACTCAGTCACAGTTATAAGGAACCAGTCTGCTAACCAAAGTGACGTGTGATGTCTACAGGAAGAAAATCAGTTTCAATGAAGGCTGAAAATACCCCTTGCAGACTTATTTCATTTTGGAGTCAATTTAAGAAGCAAAAGCAATCAAAGTGTTGGGATGTAAGTAGTGAAAAAATGAAGCTCAAGTGTGACAGTCAGCAAAGCACTAATTCTGCTTTTACCAGCTTAGCTAATGGCACTAGGTGAACTTTTATCTGATCCAGTTCAGCTTTTCCTGTGATCTAGATGAATTTGGCTCCCTTCCAAATAGAGGAAGCTTTTTCATTACATGGAGTCTTCTCTGTTGCTTCAGAAGATGTTCTTCCTATAAATAAGGAAAAAGCTGTGTTTCCAAATTGTACATGTATTATTCAGGTTTTGTTTTCTTCATGGCAATATACTAAAATGCCAAGCAATCCAGTTTAAACTGTTAAGAACAGCACAAGTGTGTTCTTTCAGTATTTGGAGAATGAGAATGTGTTTCATGAGCTAAAAAGCCATAATAGTAATTTTCCTGTGATATAAAAATAAGACATTCTAACAGGATCATAAAGTTTGGGGGAAGTCTTTGGTTCAGTCAGGATCAATATTGCAAAAGATGATCCTCCTTATCAATATTGAAAATGAGACAGAATTGACATGACAGCATTTTGCATCAGTCACCAAATGCTACCATAGCAGGACCACATTCATACCAAAGAGTTAATGTAGCAGTAATTCTTTGCATTGTTTCAAGGATATTATTTTTTCTAGGACAAAGTACATACATACACACACATATGTGTACAGGTATGTGTATATGTGTGTGTATAGATACGTATATATAAAAATATACACACACGTGTACACACATACACATACAGAGAGAGACCAGTGCATGTAAGCACATGAATACAGCAGCTCCTGCCACAGAACTGGGGACGCAATAATGTAGGCTGATTAGTTATCATACTTAGAACATTTATGCGAATCAACCTCCCCCCTCAAACAAACAAACAACAACCTCTTGAGGTCTTTTCTTCTCTTAGAGCTTGTATGTTTGTTTGGCTGTTGTTTGGTTAGGGATTTTTTGGTTTGTTGGTTTGTTTGTTTGCTTTTTTTCCCTAAGGGCAATCTCTGTTCAGTTGAATATGTTCTGATTTTAATAATTTAACTTAAGTTTTAATTACAGTGATGCTTAAGCTATTTAATGAATTAGCATTTTGTAATTGTAGCTGCTATGAACTGTTCTGTCACTTGCAAGATGGGGGGGGGGGGGTAAGAAAAAAACTTACAAGTACTTTTCTTAAATTTAATTCATTTTTCAAGAGATGCTAATACATGGTCCTCATAAGTCCAGCAAGCTTTCAGACTTTTTTTTAACTAGTCAGATATGAAAACTGTTGAAATAGCAAAAAAAAAAACCCCACCCAAAACACCAAACAACCCAGTGACACCCTCAGTCTCTAATTTTAGCAGAACACATTTGTCCTGAAAAAGCCTGCTGTGTAAATAAAGATTCTGGAAATCTTGCTGAAGCAGAAGAATGAACAGGGAAGTGAAGTCTTGCTTGAAGTAAAGTAACAATTGGAAGAGAATTCTGTACAGACTTTCTGACAGACAATAGAAAATGACTACATATGTTTTATGCAAACTACACAGTCTGGGAGAAAAGAAAGCTTCATCCTCTGCCCTTAATAAAAAGCTCAAAGCAAAACATAATAGTCACTTTCAGTGAAGATTTTGAGGAAATGTGTTTTTCATGGTTCTGACAATTCTCATGTACAGCTTTGCATTATACATACCAATGTTGACCCCTTGTCCATCACTATATTGAAAATGGAGGCCATTTATTTTTAAGAATTATAATAACTATTTCTATGTTCTATTTAAAGACTTTTTTTTTGTAACTATAATCATTTTTCCTCTATTTCTCTTAATAAGATGCCTCATCTCTACAATTAATGATTTTACTTTTTACAATTCCTACTTCAAGTGTTTCTATTAGTAAATGGTAGAGATAGGTAGTTTTCTTCATTGATCAGTTCTTTAGCAAATTCCTAAATTTCACTTCTTTAACTGGGATGGTGTGACAGTCTGACAAATTATAGTCAATGTCTCAAACATTCGTTGAAGAACTTTGGTGAAGAAAACAGCCTCTGTGAAAATGCTGGAGTTTTGTGAACAGGACAATGTGACCGAAGGAGAGGGCCCCCCGGAAGGTGGGACCGCACTTCTCCAAAGCCGCAATTCCTTATCTTAAGTGACCAGGAGAAGGAGCACAGCATATGTGCCTGGAGGAAGAAGGCCCCACGGAAGATGGGACTGTGCTTCTATCTTAAGCAGTCATGCCAGCAGAAAAAGAGAGGCAACTCTGTAATTACCCCCCCCCCCCGAAGCTGTCCAACTGATTCCAGAGAACCCCGGGAATGGGACTGCGCATGTCGAGACCATCAACTAACACACTATAAAAGAAGGAAGAACGAGCCCTCAGCATGCACCCTCTGGAACTGGATCTCTACACTGGCTGGACCAACGCTGGACCCAGGACTGGTGAAACCCTTCTCTTCTCTCTTTCTTTCTTTCTCTCATTCTCTCTCTCCCTCTTTTCCTTCTCTCTTTTCCACAGTCCCTACACCTTATCCTTTTGAACATAAACCGTTGACCAGGTCTGAGACTAGGAGTGGACCTAGGCGCCTCTGGGCTCCTCTTTGAGACGGAGTCCAGAAAGCAAGGGCGTCTGCTCTGAACCTCGTGACTCAACGGGAGGGCTCTCCTTCTGATACGTTTCATGCTTCTTCTTCCATTTCTTTTTCTACACCTCCCCTCTCTTCTCAAACAGCGGCTTAATGACATGTTGCAAGGTTCATATTGATAAGGTCACGTGTACTTGGGCAAGGTTAGCTAGGTTGAATAAATGTTAATCGTTGTTTGAAGTCCCCTGGTGTCGTTTCACCTTAATTCTGACAAAGGAAATCCACGAACCTGGGTTGCTCCAAATTCGGGACGCGACAGATGGATATCCCTAAAAGTTAAATTTCTCTGGAGGAAAATTACTAAGCATCTCCTTGAACTTCTCAATCACACTTATTTTGACACTTTTCCCTTATTTTAGCCAATTTTGCCCCTGTGGAATAAAGACATTTAGACTTATTTTTAACTTAAAATTTAATTTAAACTGAATCAACTTCTACCTCATCTAGTTTTACTATTTACTACTACCAGTAACCTAGCATTTCAAGTCACTTGGTACTTTAATAAATTTGGATGCAAGAATAAACTACTACACCCAAGAGTACATAATCCCTATTTTTGGTCTTAGAATAGTAGAATCCTTTTTGTCATTCTGCATTCTCATTAACCCTGCACGTAAATCAAGTTGTTATGAATCAGTCAAGCTCCACAAATTTATTTGTTAAACTAACTTGCTACTGAAGACATTTCAGATGAACAAATAGTTTTGTTTTAGTGATAATAGTTCCTTTAATCCAATGTCCTGGTTTCAGCTGGGATAGAGTTAACTGTCTTCCTAGTAGCTGGTCCAGTGATGTGTTTTGAGTTCAGTATGTGAAGAATGTTGATAACACGGATGTTTTCAGTTGGTGCTCAGTAGTGTTTAGACTAAGTCAAGGATTTTTCAGCTTCTCATGCCCAGCCAGTGAGAAAGCTGGAGGGGCACAAGAAGTTGGCACAGGACACAGCCAGGGCACCTGACCCAAACTGGCCAACGGTGTATTCCATACCATGTGATGTCCAATCTAGTATAGGCACGGGGAAGTGGGGGCAGGGACTCACCGCTCTGGGACTGGCTGGTTGTCAGCGGGTGGTGAGCAATTGCCCTGCACATCATTTGTACATTCCAATCCTTTTATTATTGCTGTTGTCATTTTATTGGTGTTATCATTATCGTTATTAGTTTCTTCTTTTCTGTTCTATTAAACTGTTCTTATCTCAACCCACGGGTTTTTGCTTCTTTTCCCGATTTTCTCCCCCATCCCACTGGGTGGGGGGGTGTGAGTGAGCGGCTGTGTGGTGCTTAGTTGCTGGCTGGGGTTAGACCACGACATCCAAACATAATCATCAAGAGCCATACTACTATTCTCATCAATATAGGCACTTCTTTTCTTTTATTCATAGGTCAGTTGCCATTTCATATGGAGTCAATTCTTTACCCAAGGAGCTTGTACTCTGACAGTGTGCCTTCATGTTTCTGTTAACCCAAGTTACCACCTTCTGACAAGTTAACCTAGGTCATTTGAAAGGAACCGTACCCCACACGAGCTGGACAGACTGCATGTGTTCACAGGAAGACCCCCTAATCTAACCTCCCTGCCAGGCCAAGTAATTCAAACTAAGAAACATCTTGCAAAGGAGTTCCTGAGATTTAAGTTATGGACAACTTGGCAGACACCCTCTGCTAAGTCACTACTGGCATTCCCTCCTTTCCCATAAAATTTTCCCAAAAGCTCTTTCTGAACACACTTGAAAAAACTATAAAGATCTCCCACTGACCAGATGATGCGCTGTGCTTTATCCACTTGTTCATAGTATTTCTCAATGTTAAACATCTCTAAATATAGACAGTTATGTTTCAAGGTGGATGGAAACTACTTTTTCAACATAGAATTCAAATGAAAAAGTTGTTGGGATCTGAGCAGCTGATGTTTAAAAGTGGGAGAAGAGCATGAATTAAATTTTTAAGTTAACATAACAAAAAGAAATTGGATGATAGAAGTACACTTGAAAACAATATTTTCCTTAATTTCAGATATTTGCTGCTTTAGTGAAGAACAAAAAGTTGAGATTTAGATTTTCAAAATTAAAATTTCAGGATTTCAAAATTGAAATTTTAGCTTTCAAAATCTTTTAATGTCTAGCCTCACTAAATTTCAACCTGAAGCCTCTACTATGTTAGTCCTTAAATTGAAATCTGAAAAAGATTAGAGTATGAAAAAGAAAAAAAAATAATCCCAACTCTCTTCTTGTGGTACAAGGCAGTCCTCAAAAAAAAAAAGCAGCGTCAACAGTAAAGCTACGCAGCACAGCACAGAAACATTGCCTTATATCCTGCAAATAGTGCAGTTGCTTTAACATAGCATTATGCTTGAGCTAATGTTACGTGTTTCAGGATAGCTAATTAGCACACGTGCAGTGCCATGAATGTAGAACTGTACTGCTTCTGACTCCCTAGTTAGCTCATTTCCAATTAGGTGAAGTATCTCTTCATAATATTAAATTGTACACAAGTCACCCTCAAACAAGGAAGAATGATCTGGCATACCGAGTCAAGTGCTATTATTTTAATAGCATATGTCAAGAAAGATGGACCCATGGAGAGCCTTTCCTTTATCTTTCTTGTAAGGACAGGAAAAATAGCTGGCAGACTGGTTGCTTCACTGTGCTTACAAAGGACAACAGAAATTAAAACTTAAATGCGGACGACAGTTTAAAATACAAATTTGGATGCTTAAAAATCATGCACCTCTTCTGATATCAATAAATCTCCTTTATAGGACATAAGATCTGATTTATTAATTTGGAAATTTCATTTTTTGAGCATGAGCAACTTGGATTCCATTCTTGAGTCTGTATGTAGAGCTATACAGCATGCTGGGTTTTTTTCTTTTTGTGACAGTTATCCTTGCTTGAAAGCAGGCCAAGGTCAATTGGTTGCATGGCTTGCATCTCTTCAATTTGAAAGTCTGACAAAACATCCAGTTCTTTTGCTCCATCACTTTTTTTATAACATGTAAGAACCAGGAGGTAAATTTTGCAAATTAAGCTGGGCAGTTTTGCCTTGTATGGTAGAGCTCTTTCCAAAGTGTTTAGAACACACACATAAGATTATAGGGAAAAAAAAATTAGTAAGTATAACAGGGAAAATATATTTTTATTGATGAAATTTTTAACTGTGTATTTTCAAAAGCTGTTCCACAAAGCTACATAAAGAGATCTTAAAAGACATAAAAAGAAAATATATTGTTCCACACTCCTGCACTCTCAATATTATAACCTGTGTTATTTCCTAGAAGAAGTACCAACAGACAAACAATCAGAAGTTTTTTCTAGCTAACCACTGCTAAATTTAAAGTTATTCTGAGACACTGATATGCGTGTTGGCTACTGTACGATTTGGAGGTCCAGACTGAAAGTGGAACAGAACTTGAGGACAACCTCCTCTTTCTGAAGGAGGTCAGGATTCCAGGGTTCTCTCAGCAATCAGGTCTTCCTCTAGCCAAATGCGTTTCTCTCCTGAGCAGATGTTTTCTCTAAAGGGTACATGGTAATTTCAGAACATAGCTTCAGTTCTAGTTACATTTTATTATCATTTTTTTGTCCTATGCAAAACCCATAACATCTAGATTGTGCAAATAACTGCTTGATGAAAGTGAAAAATATTACATTAGAATATGAACACTAGAAGTATATGACATAGAAATGCTACAATGAAAATATGGAAAGAAAGGTACATTGAAAGAATGATTTCTTGCTGTCCTTCCCAAAATAAGGAGTTTTTTTCTATGTAAAAGTTCTATCTCATTTAGGATGTTTTTAGGACATTAAAAAAAAACCCAAACCCCCAAACCCAAAACCACTAAAAAAACCTCAACCAACATAAACTAAGAAAGCAATGTGCACAAAGTAACAGCATTAGTATTATCAGCTTTCAGCCATAGCTCAGGGTTAGAAGAGTCACTAAGGAAATAATAGTTTCAAATTTACTCTGTCCGTTTCAGGAAAGAGACTTGAACCAAGCTCTCACCTATTCTTTAACTGTCAGAAGTCATAGTGGTATTCTGAATTCATTACCATTGAAGTTGTTCTTCTGCATACAAAGTATCAGTCATCAGTATGAAGAATGTGATCCCTCTAATCTGACTGATTTCTGTTCTGGCAAGACTTTTTGGCATAACTTTGCTTCTGTACATAGTATAGAAGAGTGTTGAGAGGAGTGAATGAAAGCATATTGCAGCAGGACACCATGCACTTGGCAAGGAGCAATTCAGGACAAGGAAAACTTGATTTCAACACTTGATGGAGGAAAAAGGAATCAAAACTTCACTGGGCAAATGACATCTGTTCATTTTTAATTTACTGTGTAACACCTTTTGTTTCCTAATACCTTTTTTTTTCTTTTCCTCCCTCCATTTCAAAGCAGCAGCTTTTAGACTTAGTGTAGTATACAGACAGTTAAAGAGAACAGACCTAAAGCCAAGTTTCAGGGTTGATGAGTAGAGACCTGGAGACTGCAGAGATGTTATAACCTGAGATACAGCTGACATCTAAAGTATTACAAACAGGATAAAGGAGAAAGTCAATCTACTAAGGCATAGTGGACAAGGGAGAATTTTCTCAAATATTCTTCCTGTCCACCAGCCATAACATTTTTCTGTTTTTCCAAAAAATATTTTTACCATTTCTCTATTTCTTTTCTTGTATCCTTCTAGTTAAAACCCAAGTTTTTCTAAAACCTATTTTTAGGGATTGAAAGCCCTTTCAGTTTTGAAGTTTTTAACATGTTGTTTTGTTTTGTTTTATTAAACTAGCTTTGTGGGATAGATTAGTAAGCAGCTTTTGTTTCAAAGCCCTGGTCATTTCATCCCATCAAGTCATGAGGGCTTTCATGCTTAGGGTGACTGCCAAAGTTTCTCAGATGCTGGAAAGGAAGGTGAACACAATATTTGCCATGCACACACATCTGAATCTATTTAGTAATTAACATAAAAGATAACAAAAGATTCTATAAGAATACAGGCATTTTACAATAAAAGTATAGAAAAAGAATTCTACAAGCACGAATGTTTTCTTGATAACCTAACAAGCACTGTCCACTTTACAAGCCATCTGTTAATAGCATGACACCCTACAACTTCATTTAATATACAATTGCAGGAGTCTTCTTTCTAGTACCAAATTTTCATTTCCGATTTATGATCAAAAATTGACTTACTAAGATCTGTCTGACAAATAGCAACAAGTACCAGAATACTCCAGATACAGAAGCAGGGGCATGCAGAAGTCACCTTATTACTACAAGAAAATAAAAGATCAACATTATAGGTAATCTAATTCCATTCAACTGCAAATCACCATAGTCAAAGCAGTCTAATACCATATGCTATGGAAGAGTTCTTGCTCCCAGAAAGGATTCTGTCAAATGCCTAATAAATTAATTTTGAGATTCTTAAGGTTTTCAAGTTACGAGGCAACAGGCAGAGCTGGATAGAGTATCAGAGTGATTAAGTCTTTAATTTATTTTACTCCTGTTCAATTATGCTTAAAAAAAAAGACACACTTCTTTCATTATAACAGAGAGTGCATGAGCCTATTTCCACATATATCAATTCTAATTACCTTTGAGCAATTAATAAAGATAATCTATCACAGCTTAGAGCAACATGTTTTTAGGTGCACTTTGTCAAATGAGTATCATGAATATTCAGACCATGTTCACTTTAATCAGAAAAAATAATTATGACAAACAGCGATCATTTTTCAGAAAGAAAACTTTTATTATTCAGCAGCTGATTTTTTTTTAAAAAACAGTACCCTTCAGGAATATGTGAAATGCATCGCATTCACGATGTTCAGACTTTGTGACAAGAACATCAAATGTGGCTCTTGCAAAATAAAAAGTAAAGAGTTATATCCTACTATGCTGCAGATCCCAGGAAAAAGATCTGGGCAAAAGACAGGTTATTTAACAAGTAGAACTAGCACCTTCTACCTGCTACTGAGGCCATCTCTCTTCTACCATCAAGAGGAAAGAGGAATATTATTCACTTGTATGTTCTAAACAATTTTGTTTCACCAGCTATTTAAAAAAAAAAATTAACAGAATTGCACTACTTGAATTTTTGTCCTGTAGCTCTATCTATTTAATATAATCTTTTTGTTAACACTAGATGAAAAACAATCTAATAAATATTATTTCAGTCCTGAATACAATTAAGATTACTCTCGCTTAATTGAAATGGCCTTTAAATTATACATATAAGATTCAAAAAGTACAAATTCTCAAAACAATATGTAAAATAATGAAGACAAAGTTACAAAGAAAGGATATAAAGTTATAAATAAAAATGTAAAGTTAGACTAAAGCATATACACTTTCAGGCACTTCCTTGCCTTTACCAGTTAAGTTATTTATTTCACTTAATATTTGACATGGTTTCTCCTCCACACCACACACCTTTGAATTATTTAAATTTTTAAAAGAACTGACAAACTTAGGTCACCTCACTTTTCCACAAGTCCAGAAGTGGAATCCATGGAACCTTCACTCAGTTTAAACACAAAAGATGCTTTTGTGTCTATTAACATACCTGAAGTATCTAAAACTATGCTAAAGGATACACTGAGTCTCCCCACCTAGAAAACTGAGGATCCACAAATGAAACATTACCCTTTCCCTGCATCATAGTGAATTAAACCTGGTAGGCTAAGAACACCTTGAATCAACTGGCAGGATCAAATCCCTCACAAAATGCACTTGGAACTTTTTTTTACTGAAAGGGCAAAAGCAACAGCAATCACATTTTCTCTATATAACTTAGCTTTCACCAAGACAACTGAATTCAGTTCAGCCTTACAGACACTGGACACTGCATTTCCATTTCTGTCTTAAGTACAGCCTAAAAGAGCATCATTCAGACTTAATCCTACTCCACAACTTTTCAGTGAATAATAGTAAAAAAAAATTTCTGTGTTAAACGCAGCCCTGAACATGTAGATTGTTACCTTGGCTAAGGCAAAAAACACCTACCTCTTTGGGCTTTCACAGCTAACCAATATCCTTATTTCATAAGGATTTCTTAAGAGGGAACCAAGTTCAGTTAAATGCCTAACCTAGGTGAATGAAAACCCAACAATTTTATTATTTTCCCCTCTTCAATAATTTTTAATTCCTCAGGCAAAATTTATGAAAAATAGCCAATTACCCTACCCAGGTAGAAAATGAAGACAATTTAAATATCCCATTCACAGCAGCATAAACTCAAAGAATAAAGTATCACAACATCCCTCCTACTGTAAGTGAAAATCAGGCTCAAGACCACCTGGGGAACCTGAACATACACAAGTCTATGGGACTCAATAAGATGCATTCCAGTGTCCTGAGGAAATTGGCTGATGCTGTTATAAGCCACTCTCCGTCATAGTTAAAAAGTCATGGCAGTTAGGCAAAGTCATGAGTGACTGGAAAGAGGGAAATAACACACTCATTTTTAAAAAGGGTAAAAAGGAGAACCCTGAGAACTACCAACCAGTCAACCTTACCTCTGTGCCCTGTAAGATTGTAGAACAGATCCTCCTGGAACATATTTCAAAACATATGGGAGACAGGAAGGTGCTGAGAGACAGCTAACATGGCTTTGCCGAGGGCAAATCATGCCTGGCTAATCGAGTGGCCTTCTACGATGGAGTGACTGCATCAGCGAACAAGGGAAGAGTACAGATGTCATCTACATGGACTTCTGTAAGGCCTTTTATACGCTCCCCGCAGCATTCTTGTTGTTATATTGGAGAAGCATGGGTTTGATGGATGGACTGTTAGAGGAATAGGTATCACATCCCAATTTCTCAGGATAATGACTCAGGTTTGCCGATTCCCAGGTCATGATTAAGGTGAAACCACAACAGGGATCCTTTAACTCACAAAACTCAACTTTTATTCACTCGCAACAAGAATTGACATGAAAATATGTCAGTAAACTGTCTAACACGTGCTAACCATACATCACCAAACATATACTACAGGCCTTGCTTATTTCGGCATTGGTTCAGGAAAGACAGTAAGGAGACCTCTTCAGCTGAGTCTTGAGGGTCAGAGCAGACCCCCTTGCTTTCTAGACTCCTTCTCAGTGACGAGCCCAGGGGTGGCTGGATCCACTCCTAGTCCTAGACTTGATCAACGGTTTATGTCTAAAGGGATGAGGTGTAGGGATTACAGAAAAAAGAAAGAGAGAGAGAAGAGAAAGATTTCACCAGTCCTGGGTCCAGTGTTGGTCCAGTCAGCTGATAGGTCCAGTACCAGAGGGCGTGTGCATGCGGGGCTTCAGTTTGTGTCCTTTTATCATCCTTGCTCCTCCTTTTGATGGGCACTCAAATTTATTAGGCCAGTTAGGTGTCATGAGCCGTTCGTGAGGCTTTGGGAAATGGGTTCATGGGCTTGGGAGGTCATTTGGGGAGTAACTTCCCCTTCCCTGCAGACGTGATTTTTGTCCATGCATGGTGATCTGTCCTGCTCAGCACATCAGAATGGCATTATCATCAGAACTGGGAGCTGTGCACCCTCCCGCACACACTTCCCCTCCTGTTGCTGATGGGCGCTGATCTGTTTCTTCTCATCTGGGTTTCCTTGCTGTGCAGGGTTTCTTGTTATGCAGTGTTCGTCCTTAAGCAGAACTTGCCCCACAACAATGTTTGAGACATTAACTCTTTCAGTCCTTACAGTAGGGAATTGGCTGGATGGCAGCATCCAAAGAGATACAGCCGATGGCTCAATGTTCAGTAATGAGAGGTGTCCCTCAAGGGTCCATACTGGGACCAGTACTATTTAGGATCTTCTTCAATGACACAGTGGGATAGAGTGCACCCTCAGCAAGTTTGCAGGTGACACCAAGCTGAGTGGTGCAGGTGATTCACTAGAGGGACGGGATGCCATCCAGAGTGACCTTGACAGGCTGGAGGAGTGGGCCCAGGCGAACCTCACGAGGTTCAGCAAGGCCAAGTGCAAGGTCCTGCACTTGGGCTGGGGCAGCCCCTGGTACCAACACAGGCTGGGGGATGAAGGGATTGAGAGCAGCCCTGCAGGGACAGACTTGGAGAACCGGAGGAGGAGAAATTGGACATGAGCCAGCAGTGTGCGCGTCCAGCCCCAGCCAGCCGTATCCTGGGCTGCATCAAAAGAAGCGTGGCCAGCAGGTCGAGGGAGGTGATTCTGCCCCTCTGCTCTGCTCTCATGAGACCCCACCTGGGGTACTGCGTCCAGCTCTGGGGTCCCCAGCACAAGACAGACATGGACCTGTTGGAGAGGGTCCAGAGGAGGGCCACAAGAGCGGTCAGAGGGCTGGAACAGCTCTCCTATGAGGAAAGCCAGAGTGAGCTGAGGCTGTTCAGCCTGGAGAAGAGAAGGCTCAGGGAAGATCTTATTGTGGCCTTTCAGTACTCAAAGGGGGCTTACAAGAAAGATGGAGAAAGAATTTTTACCAGGGCCTGTAGTGACAGGACAAGGGGCAATGGTTTTAAACTGAAAGCAGGTAGATTTAGATTAGACATAAGGATTAAATTTTTGATGATGTGTGTGGCGAGACACTGGAACAGGTTGTCCAGAAAAGTTGTGGATGCTCTGTCATTGGCAGTGTTCAAGGCAGGTTTGGTTGGGCTTTGAGCAACCTGGTCTAGTGAAAGTTGTCCCTGCCCATGGCAGGGGAATTGGACTAGATGATCTTTTAAGGTCCCTTCCAATCCAAACCATTCTATGATTCTTTGATTCACACTCTGCTGGGGGCAGGTGAGGTAGGAAGATCTTATAAATTACTGAACCATGGAAAAAGATTTGATCACAGCCTGCACTTTTTAGTTACTAATATAAAGCAGCTTTGAGACAAATCTGGAGGAAAACTGTCTTCATTAATTCTTACTACTAGTCATTTTGTTAACGTGAAAGATGACCACACTTCACTTAGGAACTTCAACTTTCTTGCACAGTGTTGTGTTAAAAACAGCACAGAGAAGGTCTCATTTCTTTTGTTTTGGTTTCCTCTGTGCAGTTAAATGAACACAAAGTCTGTGCATTTCCTTTTATCATCACCAATTATTCTTTTCCAGTTTGGGGCACAGGGAGCAACTTTGCAATAATTTGAACAGTTGATGGTAACTCTTTTTTCCCACTTGAAATGGCCAGACTTCAGCAGTATCTCCTCACTTTTGCTATTACCCAAATAATTCTGCTCTAAATGAAAACAAACAAACAAACGAAAAAAAACAAAAGGAGAAAAAGATTAGCATGTACCAAAAATTCACACACTTGGAATGCTGGTGAAATGAGGTTGCAAACTTTTTCCATACAGCTCAATTCAACTGGCACTTGACACCATACTTTACCTTCTTACTGAACTCAATGAAAAACATAGTCAGATCCCCAAAATCAAGGTTTTTGTGATATTATAAGACTTCCATTAGCATCCATATGTAGGAGTAAGCACCTTTTAAAAAACATATGCTTCATATCTGACTTATTTCAAGTGCTAGTGTTCAAAATACTCTCATAAATATTTATTGTCTTAAAAAGAATCTATTATAAATGTTTTTGTTTATAATTTGGAGTTAATTAAAGTGTGTTAGTTTCAGTGTTGCTCCTTATTAAGCTCATCACAACTTATTCAATAATTTATTGATATTTAACAAATACAAATAGTGTCTTAATATATCTAATTTAAATCCCTATTTGATTATAAATTGATCTGTAGCAACATACCACAGGGCAGTAGGCTCTGCTCTGTTAACAATGCTTTGTTTAGGCTCCAAACTTTACTTCATTTAAGGTGCATAATTTACTTGTCCTTAGTTCTAATACAAGATGTTAAAATAATGATAGATAACTTCTTTACAAAATAGAAGTACATCAATGTTATTTTTCAGGAAGTAGTTGCGTCATGAAATACATTTTTTTACCAGAAAGTCAGTCCTTCATTCTATTTTCCTCATCTCTCTCCTTATATGCTTCATATTTTACTTTTAAAGTAATGATTCTTCTGCAGAAAATTACTATGCATTGCTTTGGCAAATCTTACAGGACTTCCTAAAGGCAGCCAAGGACTGCTTACAATAACGCTAATAGAAAACAAATTAGTTTCAGTAATTGCCTTTAAAATCTATTTTATTATCTTTTTCACCTTATTCAGATAGGGTACTTTTGATGAGGGTAACAGTTATTTTTCTCCCTAGATAAGTAAAGCTTCCTCAAAGCACTTTTGAAATATTCATTACAACAATATGTAGGCACTGCCAAAATTTATTACTTAAGAGAGTTTTTCCACAGAAAAGATATTACTGCTAGACTGAAAAACTGCTGCCTTTCAGGGGAAGCATGGGGCATAGACCACCCTGGCCCCAGGAGCATCTCTGGGAGTACCCAGCAGCAGAGCACAGGCAGACCAACAAGGTCTTCAGGAAGGCTGCAGCAGCCGATCTGTGGTGGAAATCTGTTGCCCAAACTTAGGCCATGATTTCAGTATCAAGATTTCACCCCATAAATTGGGCAATTCAGTCTGGAAGTTACCTCAATACATTCCTATTCCAACCTCCTGCTCAGAGCAGGACCCAGACTGATATCAGACCAGGTTGCTCAGGATACTAACCAGCTGGGTCTTGGAAACCTCCAAGCATGGAGGTCACACAATTTCTGGAGAACCTGTTTCTATACTTCACTGTCTTTATAGTGAAAAGATACTTTTCTTACAACAGTTGATCAACATAAACATGTAAAACCTGCCAGCAAAATAACCCAGTAAAATAAAAATGTACTTAAAATAGGTGCCCAGGCAGTCTTAAGTATTGCTACCTCTATATAGAAATATCATTTAAAGAAATTAGGGCAATTAAAGAAAGAACAATGGGGAACTCCAACCCTAGAGGAACTTGATAAAAATTTTAAACTAAGGAAAAGTTTTAAGATTTTTAACCTGTTATAACTTCCACTATTTGGCTTTTTTAATTAGAACTTTACATGCCCTACTTGTAATCAGAGAGCCACAGAGCTTGTTGATAACACCGTCTTTAAAGACCTAATTTATTTTCATGAACACTGCTAAGAGGATGGGGAAAAAGTAATTAAGTATTATCTCTTTTTTTTCCTAATAACTATAAACTTATTAAATGACTAATAGTCAAAGTGTGCAGATGCCACATCCATTTTAGCATCATTTAATCCTGAACACTTAAAGAGAAAATGTTCAAGTTAACAAAACACAAAATTAATTCTAGAACCATGGTAGTCCATGACATGTTAGCATCAATATATACATGTAGTCTCTCTTTCAAATGGACTGGAGTTTCAGGTTCTTTTTAGTTTTATGAATAAGATAGACTGCTCTTTACAAGAAGCTGTCAAGAACTTTGTGTGACTATTTTGTTCTCATGCTATACTAAGAAGCTCCCACTTCCAATCATTATGCTGTGACTTTAGCAAAACATTCTCAAATATTTATAAATATTTTTCATAAATAAGAACTGATTTCATTTACAGGTTTTTTGAGACCAGTTGATCAAGAATTTTGCTATTTCTTTTACATTAAAGTATATACTTTATAAAGTATATACTAAAGTACATGGCTAAATCTCAGTTTTACAAGAAAATTTCTTAACTGAAAATAGATATACAAAAGAGAAACATATCAAGCAGCTATTTAAGAAAGTCTATATAAGCATCCTATAAGGTGTAAAATGCATGTGAACTAGGTATTGTGATTTCAGCAGTTGTTGAACGCACAGATGCCCATGAAAACCTGCTTAATCAATTGTTTGTGTATTTATACATTGGCAATCTGATAATAGAGTAAATTGTGAAAAAATATTTGGGAATTTTTTTTCCAGTTGGGCACACACGCTCTACCATGAAAAAATTACCATAATAGTTCACCCATCCCATTAGAATCATTTTACCTCCTTATCATTAGCAAACTATAACATGTACAGGTCAGAAGTGTGTTTCCATAAAGCTGCTATTGATGGTGAGCAAGTGAGGTATTCAGGAGAAAACAATATTCCTGAGAAAAAAAGACTTCTTCCAGAACTGACAAAACCAAGATGTGGCTGAGTGTTCCACCAAGTAGACTGTGAAAGCATTATTCTAAGGACAATTTTAGAAAATGTTAGAATTCTGAAGAATATAAATATTTATGCTAAAACTTTTATTGAAAATTCATAGTCATGGTCTTTTGGGATCATCAACAAAATGTAACCAAGTGCCTAAAGACATTTAATAATTTCATTTAAAGATTGGGGGATCTCCCAAAAACATTCAAAGGTCATGAAAGTGGAGCTTACCACAGTCTTCTAACCACACATATTTGGGACTACTTCCAAAGCCAGAATCTTTGTCTAAGCTAGCCCCTTATTTCAATATTAGGGAACTGCTTTGCAGATGTTTATCCATGGAGAGTGAGGAGATGAAAATGTTTACAGAAAGTTATAGTATTCTTCTAGTTCCCCTGACATGCACTACTGAACTTTTCATGGAGAGTTCAATCTTTCAAATATACAGCACATGAAATGTTATCCTTCATGGAGTTGCTATTGACTGCCTTGCTAAAGGGAGAGTATGCTTTGTTACAAGCATACAAAGGCTGCCTTTGTAGTCCTTTGATGACTTCACTGTTAGATACAATCAAAGGATCAAATAAGCCTTATAAACCTCCCCTGGCATCATGTGATGGGAGTGCATTCAGTTAGACACAATAGTTAAATCTTTGATTTATCTGTAGTTTTGAAATATGTCAGTAAGTAACACTGCCGAGTCATGCCATGCAATATCCCTTTATAGTTCAATATCTATCCCTTTAAGCATGATGTAACTTGAAGGGTAACTGGAGTAACTTCATTAACTAGTGTAGATTTCATAAGACTTTCTTATGGAATGTACTTGACATTTTAAAAATTAAATTAAAATTAACCATTTCTACACAATAAGGAAAATGTATTTAATAACCAAGAGGTCTTTGGAAAAAGATTTAATTTAATAAGAAATTATAATTAATATACCTTATTAAAAGCATTTCCTCCTAGCCACATCTTGGTAAAAATAATATCACACCTATTTTATACACAGTCCTCATATGTACTTCATATTACCAAAAACCTTTTTCTTTTTCTTCCTTTTTTTTTTTTCCCCCAGAAAATCTATGATGTGGCATGTTTGGAAAGTACAAAAAAAAAAAAAAAGTAGGCACAAATCTCCCACATAAAGTTGATAAAGACCAACATTTTTTTTCCCCCCAAATTACCAAATGCTAAATGTTTATGTATTTCCTTTCAACTGAAGTCAGAGATGTAAGTGTATATTTCAGTTCACCTACTTTCTTCCTTACTTTATTCCACCTCAGTGAAGAACAGTGCTAATAAACTGAAGCAAAAATTATGAAAGTTGCAATTATTCAGGAAAGCAACAAAGCTAGAAAAACTTTAAAGGCATGCAATCATAAAAATTATTCTGTTCAATTGGAAAGAATGCTTTTAGGGCTGTTTACTTCCTACATTTGCTTTGTAACATTACTGATTTAATTATACCCTAAAGCTATCTCAGATGTTATCATAAAAGTATTTAATGATGCTTATCAGATTATAATTTTCCTAATTATTCTCATACTGATTTTTTCTTAACATTCACCTTGGAGCAAAAACATGACTTGCCTACTATCTAAAATAAAATAGATACATTTTCTCAGGACAGTCAAAAAAAAAGGTCTTCCAGGTTCAAAAAGAAGTCCTCATTCTTTTCATGGAAATATGGTACTAATCTGGTCCCTCTATTTCAGTAAACTCTGTAATAATCAATCAGTTCAGAATAATCCTCAAGACCTCCTCGCGTATCCCCCTCGTGCACCAGGATCACCCAGAAATTCAACTGATAAACAATTCAGATGATAGACACAATTTTAGCCCTGAACTTGCTGGCAGTATTCATAAGATATTTAAATTTATCATTCATAGCAATAGCATCATCAGTATCCTACTATAGGCTATACCCCCTAACTTCTTAACATAGACCTATAGGCATAAGTCTGAAAGAAATTTCCAGTGCTTCAGAGAAAAAGGAAAAATATATGATCTAAGAATAGCCACTCTGTTTTACTGTTCTGCTAGATTTTAGTCTATTTCCAGCACAAAAATGCATATGAACCAAAATTAATGCAACATCAGCACAAGTAATTCATTAAACCTGTGTCTTCCTGCTCATAGAGTTCCATATAATTTGTCTTAATTGCCACAGCATTACATTATTGATTTACTGCACTTTATTAACTTAACTGATCCACATGAACTTCGGTGGAATGATAGCCTTTAACACAGTTTGTACTTTTTACTGCATTAATTTGAGTGATGACTCTTGCCCCCATCCATGCCTCCGGCCTGCTACAAAGAAGGGATAGTTTCATCACACCCTTGTGGCCAGCATGATCCCTGACACAATGTAAGAATCCTCCTCAGCCAAAAAATTTGTTCTTATATGTACTCCTTTATAACATAGAATTATCCCCACATCTATGCACTTACGCTTAAACAGCTTTCTCCACATTTTCGTATGCAGTAAATATTAATTTAGTCTGTTGTCTACAACCACGGTGTGTATTTTGAGTGCAGGCATCCTTCTGGTATGATTATCTGCTGTTTATACAGTTTTCCCTGCAATATTTATGAAAATACTTTTTTCTATAATATGTTACCTGATGAAAGATAGATTATATGCAATAACTGTGGAATTTCTTCTACTCATGTTCTTGGGATCTGGTGCGTTCACCGTCACTTACTTCAGCAGTGGTTATATATTCTTTCTCTTTGAATATACAAACTGATCTTCTCAGGTATTCCCAGCTCATTGGCATCAGTCTTAATTTTCCAAGAGAAAATTTAAAAATTACACCTTACTGTGTGACCACCTTACTATGTAGCAACAACTTTAAAAGATCTAAATAAAGGGTTTCAGAGTTGAAGTATTCAGGTGCTTTCTAAACAACGTGACAGATCCTCAGAAGAGCTATCCTCTTAAAGTCACTTTAGACTGATTAAAAAATAAAGTCACTTTTAATTCAGAGCAATCCATTTATACAATCCAAACTTTTAGATCATTTTACAAAAATTAGATCTTCACATTTACTCTTTTTTAACTGTAATGGTTAAAAACGTAAGAAATCAGTCAAAATTACACTTGTCTATTTTTTTAGACAAATTATTTATGAAAAGGTTTTCACCATTCTGAGTGGCTCATGTCAAGAGCAAAATGTACTTTCTCCCTCCCACCCTGTGTTTTTAATAAAAGCAATCTCCTGAGCCTGAAGGCTCTGTTATGCCTGAATGTTATAAAGTTTTCTAACACTGGAGAAAGAACAAGAAGGAAAACAATTGGGTTTGACACTGCAAACTAGATCTCCTTTCACTTAAGTCTTTGTAGCTCAGGCATGTAGGCCTGCAAACTTAGTGCATGCTCAGTACTCATACCTTGCATTTGGAATATAAGTTACACATGAACACAGGTATTTAGATCTAATAGTAAAAACTATGATAACACCTGTTTGGGGAATTGTTTCATAATTAATTTCTGAAACATCCATCCCACTGAAACTTATCGAGCCCTACAAAACCTTACAATCACAACATACTTAGAGGTCCTGTTGTGTCAGGTGCTGTCAGACAGCATGGGATAAACCCTGCTCTGATGGCTTTCTAAGACACTGGGCAGGTGGAAACAGAATCTGCTTATAAGGAAATGGCACAAAGCCATTATTTAAAATTTGTAGCATTTCTTTAACTTTTTTTTTAAAGGTTGAAATAAAAACAGTAAAAAAAAAAATCAGGAAAGCTAGGATTACCACCAATTAAATGTATCTTGGAGAAGTGGTGACCAAAAGTTAGTATTCTTCCAACTGCTGTGCCTTCACCTCTATCATACTTACTGCGTGGACATGGAATAACCTGTTTGTAGGAAAAAAGTCCATAGGGTACATGGAATTCCAGTCAGATCTCACATTAGAAAAACCTGAACCCTCAAGTTTTCTCCCCTGAATTATTCTATGTCCTATACCAAACCATCAAAATAGGTAAAAATAACCACATCTATGTACAACTGTGTGTGACTAATGTGTGAATTTTTTTTTAAATTATGAACTTGTGTTATAAAACTGCACACAAATGGCCATTCCTGCATGCAACTCATAGCCTAATGGATGTGCCTACATTTAGGCTATACAGCCCCAAACAGACTATAAAGTGCTATTTTCTTTATAAGTGAAAATAAAATGCACTTTTATTTATAAAAAGCAAAGAACAGACTTAATACTTTGTGGAACTACTGATCTGTAACACTGTTGGAAGCATTTAAAGCTGTTTACATGTTCCAGCACTCTATGTTCCATCTAGAATTCATTTTATTTTAAAGTAGCCTCTATGTTTATGGATAATTCAGTGCTCTTTCCTAAAAACTTTTAGCTATCTTCCACTTCCACATACATTTGTCTAAGGAGGATTGTACAAGTATTGACACAAAATATGATGTGCCTTTGAAGCTTAAAAAATAATTATTAGGTTAGTGATCATTAACAGGTTTTAAAAATGTAATTAATTATCCTATGCTAATAAACTCTGTCATCTGATTTGCAAATAGCACTATGGCATATCATTTCCATGGAAATAGACTTGTATATAGAGTTATAGTTTTATATATGTCTAAAGCAGTCAATAAAATATGCATTTTTATTCAGCAGTTGAAGTAGCACTGTGATCCAGCCTTGATTCACAGTAAGCTTTGAAAGTTAGTATTATTTATAATTTAGCTATAGAGTATTTTGTGCAATATATTGTATATAGTTTACTGGTTATTCTAATCTCTACAGCTATTTCTACACTTCAATACACAACAGCTACTGAAGATGCCTTACAGTGAAATACCACATTATAATACAGCACACCAGCCTCTACTCCACTGTGTGGGAGACCTTCTGGACAGCTGCAAGTGACACCATGTTCTGCACTAGCAGAATGCTTTGCCGTTGGAGAACAGCATCACTTGGCTTAGCCTGTAAAGCAGTTGTATAAGTATTAGCAAGCAACAGTGAGAAATATACATGGCATGTTAAAATAGATCTTTAAAATATCATACTGACTACATCTATAACAGGAAAAAAAGCCAAAATGGGCTCTAGAGATCCACAGTACTTCTCCAAGTGTGTAATGCACATAAGGACTACAATATCTTACATGTAAATAGTTTAGTGAGACATAAAAACAGGGCAGCTGGCTGAGGCACGTGTTGTGTTTAACCAGGATGTACTCCACTGGCCAGTGAAGTAAATTTGTGCACATGAATTAATGCAAGTAAATGTAATTTTGCTACAGATTTCAGTATCATGCGTTTAATGCTAGTGCATGAAATAAGTAGCTGCCATTAGATTTTGAACAAAATTTCTGGAATGCAAGTGTGTAGGATCATGTTTTAGGAGAAGCAAATCGATTTGCAGGTTGTAAACATTTCTTACAAAGAGCCCTGAATAACATTCCCAAAAGGAAAGAGTGATATTGTCCATTGGATGTTTTCAGTCTCCATAAATCTCAGTAAACAGGGACTTGTTGCTTCGTAGGAAGTGTAAGGGGAGTTGCATTTTTTTGTTTTTATGTAAGGTAACAGCAGCTGCTGACTTCAAGATTTTAATACCAACTCTTTGTTGAAAAATAGACATTACAAGCACAGAAAGGGGTCACAATTTTCCAAATGAATTCTTTAATTAATAGATTTAAATAAGTTCCTAATTAACAAAAAATGAACACAGTGAAGCACTGCATGTGCTTGCCAACAAAATGCTCTGCTTAACTATGTGTCATTGTTGTGCATCCCCATGACAAGAAAAACCTTGAAACGATACATGGCATTATGTTTTATTTAAGATCCAGTTATACCACATCAGCCCAAAAGGACGATGACCCTCAATTTCAGATAATCCCTATTTTTCTAAGTTAAACTATTTAAGATGCAGAATAACCCTCATCTTGCTCTCAGGTAAATGTAGTATTTCTTGAATTCTCTTTTGGGTTCACTGAATGATTTCCGCACTGCATTAACATATAAAAGCTTTTTCTGATTGTTTTTATTTAAGAAATTTGTCTCACATCATATCTTCCTCACATCACATCTTCCCTTATCCAGTTGCAAGGAACAATGAGGAAAGAAACAGAAAGAGCCAGCAGATCAATACCTGTCTCTGAGCCTGGCGTCACTGGCAGAATTTGGGTGTTTTTTTGATCATGGGTCTGTCTACACAATACCAGGCCTGCTGGCAACAGATGGGGTACACCTGTCTCAGAGCAGGAAAAGGATCTTTATGCAGGAGTTAGCAGGGCTCACTGAAAGAGCTTTAACTAGGTTTGAAAGGGGAAAGGGATAAAACCAGGCTTGCTAGAGATAAGCCTGAGGGCAGCAAGCTGATGTTTGAGGGACAACGTGCTAGCAAGGTCCTTTGGTCTGCCATGTCAGTGGAGGTAGGGGGTGGAGATCCACATGGCAGCAAAGACACAATAGTTATTGATGTGTTAGAAACCACAGAAGCGCCTGAGAATGGTCGCATAGGAACTAAGGCTTCTCCCCCAAAAAAGGTGGTGGGATCAATAGCCCAACTGAAGTGCATCTACACCAATGCACGCAGTATGGGCAACAAACAGGAGGAGTTGGAAGCCATTGTGTAGCTGGAAAACTATGATATAGTTGCAATCACAGAAACATGGTGGGATGACTCACACAACTGGAGTGCTGCAATGGATGGCCCTTCAGAAGGGGTAGGCAAGGAAAGAGAGGCGGTGGGGCAGCCCTGTATGTTAGGGAGGGTTTTGACTGTCTAGAGCTTGATGGCAATAAAAGGGTAGACAGTTATGGGTAAGAATCAGGGGGAAAGACAGCAAGGCAGACATCATGGCAGGAGCCTGTTATAGACCACCCAACCAGAATGAAGAGACAGATGAAATATTCTATAGGCAGCTGGGAGAAGTCTCATGATGGCTAGCCCTTGTCCTTGTGGGGGACTTCAACTTACCAGATGTCTGCAGGAAATACAATATAGCAGAGACAAAATAGTCAAAGAGGTTCTGGGAGTGTGTGGAAGAGAAATTCCTGACACAGCTGGTGAGGGGGCCAACTAGGGAAGGTGCCCTTCTAGACCTGTTGTTTGTGAACAGAGAAGGACTTGTGAGTGATGTGATGCTTGGAGACTGTCTTGGGCATAGTGATCATGAAATGATAGATTTTTCAACTCTCAGAGAAGTAAGAAGGGGGGTCAGCAGAACTGCTATCTTGGACTTCTAGAGGGCAGACTTTGGCCTGTTTAGGAGCCTGGTTGACAGAGTCCCTTGGGAGGGAGTCCTGAAGGGCAAAGCAGTCCAGAAAGGCTGGACATTTTTCAAGAAGGAAATCTTAAAGGCACAGGAGCAGGCCATCCCCATGTGCCGAAAGACTAGCTGGTGGGGAAGAAGATGAGCCTGTCTGAACAGAGAGCTTTGACTGGAACTGAGGAAAAAAAGGAGTGTTCAGTACCTTTGGAAGAAGGGGCAGGCCACTCAGGAGGACTACAAGGATGTCATGAGGTTATGCAGGGAGTAAATTAGAAGCACCAAAGCTCAACTAGAACTTAATCTGGTTACTGCCATGAAAGGCAATAAAAAAGGTTTCTATAAATACATTAGAAACAAAAGGAGGGCTAAGGACAATCTCCATCCTTAACTGGATGTGGAGGGAAACACAGTGACAAAGGATGAGGAAAAAGTTGAGGTTCTAAATGCCTTCTTTGCCTCCATCTTTAATAGTAAGACCAATTTTGTCAGGGTACCCAGCCCCCTGAGCTGGAAGACAGGGATAGGGAACAGAAGGAAGCCCCCATAATCCAGGGGGAAATGGTTAGCAACCTGCTACACCACTGAGACATGCTCAAGTGTATGGGTCTGGATGGGATCCACCCAAGGGTACTGAGGTTGCTGACAGAAGTGCTCTCCAAAGCACTTTCAGTCATTTATCAGCAGTCCTGGCTAACTGGGGAGGTCCCAGTTGACTGGAAGTTAGCAAATGTGACACCCATCTACAAGAACAACCAGAAGGAGAATCCGGGGAACTACAGACCTGTCTGTCTGACCTTGGTGACAGGGAAGGTTATGGAGCAGATCATCTTGAATGCCATCACATGGAACATACAGGACAACCAGATGATCGGGCCCAGTCAGTATGGGCTTATGAAAGGCAGGTCCTGCTTGTCCAACCTGATCTCCTTCTATGACAAGGTGACCTGCTTAGTGGATGAGGGAAAGGCTGTGGATGTTGTCTACCTAGACTTTAGTAAAGCTTTTGACACCATTTCCCACAGCAGTCTTCTGGAAAAACTGGATGCCCATGGCTTGGATGGGTGTACTCTTCTCTGGGTAAAAAACTGGCTGGATC